>NC_049201.1:72687594-72772594 GCF_013347855.1 Anguilla anguilla
TGCACAAGTGAAGCCACTCCCCCTTCCTGTCAGGTGCCAGCTATCTCCCTGGCCTATGAAGCGGCTGAGAGTGACATCATGAAGAGGCAGCCCAGGAATCCCCGCGTGGACAAACTGGTGAACGAAAGACTGATCAGCATCGCCTACGGACAGATCGGTGGGTCCCCCCGTACCTCTCAAGGCCTCATACCCCTGACCCCTGACCTTTGACCCCAGCTGGTGAGGTCACTGTCTTTTTCTAAATGTTGTAGTTCAGTACCATGTTTTTTCTCTCCAACAGAAACCTACAGGCTAAAGTGATGCTGTGCCTTTTTTTTTCAACAAGGTGTGAACTATGACACCATACTCGTCCGGTGCAAAAATAATCAACCGTTCAAAATTTTACGGATTGGTCTGAGAGTGTTAGTGGTGTTTCCCTGAAGTTGTGTAGTTAAACGAGAGAGGTACAAAGACATGTAAAGTAGTTTAATATGCAAAACGTCCATCTCTCTCTCTCTCTCTCTCTCTATCTGTCTCTCTCTGCAGGCATGATCCAGGCTCTTGGCGGTTTCTTCAGCTACTTTGTCATCTTGGCAGAAAATGGCTTCCTTCCCTCAATACTAGTGGGAATCCGGCTCAACTGGGACGACCGAGCTACCAATGACCTGGAGGACAGCTATGGGCAGCAGTGGGTCAGTGCCTTCGTGCCTCACGCTCTTTCTCAATTTAGGTCAACAGGCTCTGCATGAATCGCAGAGTAAACACTGGCCAAGAATTACATGCAAATACCCTTGGAGAGAAATACTAGTCCATCAGTCCCCCCTCCCTCTTTCTCCCTCAGTCTCCCTCATTCTGTCTCATTCTCTCCCTTTCTCTTTCGCTCGCTCGCTGTCTCTCACTCTCGCTTCGATTTAAATTCAAATCAGCTTTACTGGCCCGGCAAATGTTTGCTGTCGCATTGCCAAAGCACATAAATGATGATGACAGCGCAATCAATAACCGGAATCTAAACGCTGATTACGGGGAGGGAAGTCGTGAAGGAGGACCGGTTTCGGGGCGATGCGAAGCTTTATTTTTGGCTCCGGCGCCTCTCCCCTCAGACGTACGAGCAGAGGAAGATCGTGGAGTTCACCTGCCACACGGCCTTCTTCGTCAGCATCGTGGTGGTGCAGTGGGCCGACGTCATCGTCTGCAAGACCAGGCGCAACTCCGTCTTCCAGCAGGGCATGAAGTGAGTCTGTCCGTCTGTCCGTCCGTCTCCCTCACTCAGCGTCTGTCCCTCAGTCTGTCTGTCTGTCTCCCTCACTCAGCGTCTGTCTCTCTGTGTCTGTCCCTCAGTCTGTCTGTCTGTGTCTGTCCCTCAGTCTGTCTCTCTCTGTGCGTCCCTCAGTCTGTCACTCTCTCTGTCCCTCTGTCCCTCAGTCTGTCTCTCTGTGTCTGTCTCTGTCCCTCAGTCTGTCTCTCTCTCTGTCCCTCTGTCCCTCAGTCTGTCCCTCTGTGTCTGTCTCTGTCCCTCAGTCTGTCTCTCTCTCACTCTGTCCCTCAGTCTGTCTCTCTGTGTCTGTCTCTGTCCCTCAGTCTGTCTCTCCCTCTGTCCCTCTGTCCCTGTCTGGCTCTTTGTGTGTACGGAGCGGTCTGTGCCTGTGACTCCGTGTGCTTCTGCTCCTGTGCTCACCCGTCTGCCCGGCGCCATCCCGCCAAGCGCAGGTCTCAATCTGCCTTTACGTCCCTCGCAGGAACAAGATCCTAATCTTCGGGCTGTTTGAGGAGACGGCTCTGGCTGCTTTCCTGTCCTACTGTCCAGGCATGGACGTGGCCCTCAGGATGTATCCACTAAAGTGAGTACGGCCCACACGTTTCTGTCCCAAATCTCGCATCACACCTGCGGCAGCCAATGAAAACGGCCGTTGCTGTTCCGATTCTTGCACACACCCACAGGGGCCAATGAAGATGGCCGTTTCTGCAAGTAAACTCACACTTTGCCCAGGGAGACCTGAGCTCTAGCATCTGTGGGCTTTCACGATTTGATTGCAGTCACAGCCAGTTTAGGCCCTGAGAACCAAGTGCTTGGACTCTTTGACGAATCAGTGACTAGAATGAATGAAATGTGCTCACATGTGCCAAAGCCCTAGCTGAGCACCCTGCATTAAACCATATTTATCGGTTAGACGCTGCCTCTAACCGCCAATCCTGACTCAACCCCTAAAAAAGCAGTGTAAGTATACATTGGAAGCTGACGGAGGGGAATAATGTAACTCAGTTCACTGCTTTCATTTGCCTTATGCAAATTTAGAGCAATCATTTCGCTCTTCCTAAACCATTAACTTAAAAACCCATAAATATGAAGGACTTGCCATTAAAATAATAATAATAATAATTATATATATATATATATATATATATATATATGTATCAGTGTTATGCACACAGGGTCCTTTCCAGGAGGCACACTGTGCAGTAATGGGCTGTAAAGCTTTACAGCGGCAGCGTGGTAAAGTTTACCTCAGTGGGAGTGTGCTGCCCTGTGGCTGTGTATAAAACCTGCGGTCTCCGCTCTGCCTCTCTCTCTCTCTCTCTCTCTCTCTCTCTCGCTCTCTCTCTCTCTCTCTCTCTCGCTCTCGCTCGCTCTCTCTCTCTCTCTCTCTCTCTCTCTCTCGCTCTCTCTCTCTCTCTCTCTCGCTCTCTCGCTCACTCTCTCTCTCTCAGGCCCAGCTGGTGGTTCTGCGCCTTCCCTTACAGTTTCCTCATCTTTGTGTACGATGAGATACGAAAACTACTCCTGCGCCGGAACCCTGGAGGTACGGACGCGGGCAGCCTCTCTCTCACGGACAAACACACACATAAACACACATACACACACACAACTATACATACACACACACACACACACACATGCATGCATGTATACACACATGCATACACACATACACATGCACGCATGCATACACACATGCACACATGTATACACACATACACACACACACACACGTGTGTACACACACACACACACGCAGTATATATACACGCACATACACACACATTCTATCATCATGGATTATGTGAGATTATGTGTAAAATCCATCAGATTTTCATGTACACAAAATACTAAGTTTAGATTCGAAAAGCACTGGATAAGTGTAGTAAACCAAATAATCGGGACATCTGGCACCAATGCTCAATTTTGCCAGACAGATGAGCCTTAGTAACTGGATGGGAGAATTCTTGAGAGAGGCAGTTTGCTGGAAGCGGTATATATATATATGTAGGCCAGTAGGTGGCAGTCCCGTCCCTTGACCAAGTTCAAAAATAAACGTCCCAGCGTAGAGACAGGCACACAGTGCTGTAATAGGTGCCAGGTTCGGGTCCTGACACACAGCGGTCTCTGACGCACCGCTGGCGGCCGCTGGCGTGCTTTCCGGTGTCCTGGCCAAATCTAGTTTTCTTAGCTGGAATCACTCCAGAAATATCATCACTCCCAGAATTGAACTGGATGAAGACATCTTCCCCATCTACCTGCACTGATTCGCTGTGAGCTTTCTGACACAAAATGGCTGCTACATATCAGCTTAGTTACCACGCAGATTAATGCAAATCATATTACCCTCAGGTGTGTCTGAATGTGATGCTATATATCTATATGTACGCCTGACCATGTATCTCTCTTTCTCTCTCTCGGCAGGTTGGGTGGAAAAGGAAACATATTATTGATCTTTGAAATACTTCTATACTCACCCTCCCTTCATCCTCCATCTCTTCTGCTTCACACCATCCATCCCTCTCAGTATGCACCACCAAATGTCCCCCATAGGAAAAACAATAGGACACAAAAAAAAACAAAAAAAACACACAAACGTTACAGCCACTCCCACTCGACCATTCACACACTCAGGATCAGAGAGTACAAGAGAGGATGAAAAAAAATAAGAAAGAAAGAAGAAAAAAAGAAGAAAGGAAGAGAAGGAAAGGAAGCAATAAGCGGCCTCTCTCCCCTGTCGCGTTATATCCAGAGCCCACAGTATCCCCTTCCCTCCCTCTGACCATGTTTCCTGCCTGTTATGACGCTGTACGTGCGCACATCCCGGCGCTGCCCGCACAGATCAATACACCCCTGCAACGGCGGCGGCCCCGTGTTTATGTAGAGGAAGGTGAGGAGCCTTTGAAGGAATGGGACTATTCTCAGTTCTGAGGATAGGACATTTCCCCATGGCAACCTCTCGTTCTCTCCCTGACCATGTTCCCCTTCCCCCGTCCGCAGTCCGGTCTCAGAGAGTACAGACATACACACTGAAAAAACAAGAATCATATCACTGGCCTCAGTCAACTTGTAATGTTCACCTACTTCTGCTAAAAAAAAGAGAAATAGAGTACATTCTCTCTCTCTTTCTTTCTCTGTGCTCACTTGTCTCACCAGTTCAGCCACAGTGATGTTGTTTTCTTTTTTTCACTGAACACAGGGAAGGGGTGTGGGATAGCTGCTTCTTCCACCTGGGCGTGGTCAAGCACACCCCTCCCTCTCCCCCCTATGTCCCAGTTTGTCTCTTGTGTGCACCGTGTGAATCACTGTCCTTGGTATCCACCCCACCCCCAAAAACAAAATCCATATTTCTGTGTGTTCTATAGGAAAATATCAAATATTTCTCCTCCAATTTAATAAAACTGTAAAATAAAAAAAATAATGATAATAAGAAAAAAGGGCAAAAACAACTCGCTAAAGAATCAAGCAAATGAAAACAACAACATCTTCTCCCTTTTTTTCCTGTTTGGTTTCAGTATTTTTTGCTGGGTTTTCAGAAAGCCAACCGCAAAGACAGTTGGCTAATGGCAAAGACATAAAGAAGTAAAACAACAATATTACTGTTACTACAGCTGCTGCTGCTGATGTTGCCGACAATGATTCTGTCACGTATAGTCCATAACAGACCTGCCTGAGTGTCTCTACCGGAGATCAGATCAGCAGCTGCTTTGGCCTGTATCTGCCTCAGAACATTCTGGAAGGGGAACTGAAAGAAAAAAAGAAAGAAAAAAAAACCACAACTGTAGAAAACATGTCAGAGGGAAATGAAACCAACACTAATAAAACATCTAGAACATTTAATACTACCTACTACAGTGTCTTTGTTTCTTTTAATATGACTGTGCCTCTCTTTCTTGATCCCAAAATGTTACACTCTATTAAGAGTAAACCTCATAGGGTCAGGGATCCCAGATTCAATTAAAATCTGTCTGAAAGCTATTTTTGCATATGTTTAAATGAAATGGGAATTAGCCTAGATTCTGAATATGTGATGAACAAAAAAATAATACTTGTCAATAAATTTTTCTCATGCAAGGAAGCACAGAGTACAAGTATACAGCCTACATAGTTGGCTTGTCACCATATTTTCAATAATTGCATTTCATAAGCATGCATAGAATAAAATATAAGATGTATAAGTTATACAGTATTTTAGTCATTCAGCTCCAGTGTTGTGCATTTGACTTTCATACTTTAATAAAAATGTACACTTGTAGCACCAATTAAAAATGCACATTATGTTTTAATTTCTTATGACACCATGCAGAGAGTTTTTACATCAGCCATCTTGAAAAACATGTAATATGCAAGTTTTGAATGACCTGCAGCTGAGTAACTTCAAAAACTGGTTAAAAAACATTTTGTCCTGCTGTCCCAAATTACCAGGATAACAGCGTGCAAAGCATGAAGCACTGCACAGAACGCATATCAACAATAACACTCACAGTCACAATACACACTGCAGTACATGGTTAAAATAAAAAGATTAAAATGTCCTAGATTCATATTTCTTCACGGGAGAGCTCAGTTTCTGTATATTCTATTCAAAAAGCAGTACACAGTACTGTAACACTTCGCTATGTTTAATGTTGGCAGTATTAAACATTTTAAAAATTTTATTTAGAAAAGATATACTGCTTTCACACTAGCATTTTCCTGATAGCATTTTTACAGCACATTTAGAGCCACGGTTATTTGAAGAAATATTCCGTTTTGAACAGACAGAAACCAGCAAACAGCATAAAGGCTGAATAATGTTCTTCATCTGTGCGCTTTGTGAATTTTGTGCCAAGAGGAAGCGTCCTATCTCGTTTCCAGTCATTCCTAACAGACGAGGCAATGGTTATGACTGACACACAGACATTTGGCAGTGATCCAAAGTCAAACAAACCTAACACTTTTATTAATATCCGTTTCAATCTGACTGCATTAACGCACGCATGCACACCAATTTTGATTGCAGCGTGTTGCTATTACACGATTTCCGGCTGTGACTGAAAACAGTTTAATTTCACGGGCATTGGCCAGCGGCCTCCCAGGTGGGGTGTTCAGCTCAGGTCCCGGGGACAGCGACGCCCCCCGCGTTCCCGAGTGAAACCCTGACAGCGCCAGGGGCGACTGTGCCCGGGACTCCCGCGGGGAGAATTAGCAAAATTGGCAAAAGCTTTGCCCAGGGAGACGGGGGCCAGAGAAACTTCCCTGGTCGATCGGGCACCCGCCACGCTTGAAGAGCGGTCCTCTGACATCGTCCAATGGTTGCGCGGCTCGGCGGGCGGACTGCTGGGAGCACGGAAGGGTGGCTGGCGGCACGCAACTCCGACCTGCCCTTTCCCGTTTGATGGATGACTTTGCAGCGAGATGTCTACAATCACGATCGGCCATTCCAGACTGGGAGAAAATACTAAAGTGGGCAATACAAACCGGTTTAAGAAAAATCCAGGAAGTGGTCATGTCCCGGGGATGACGACGGCATAGTGTTTTTTGTCTTCCCACATTATTCTGACTGGCTTGAACTGCAGAATGCACATAAAAACGGAGAGTCATGTGCACATGACAACCTACTCTTATGTTTGACTTCATTATGCTATGTTGTTACTTAGCTGGCCACATTTAGCTATAATTCATAAATTAATGATTCACGGTCAAATTGACCTCTTAGTGTTAATCACAAAAATCCTTTGATTGATGATCTATAGCATGGAATGAATATACTATATAATTCACTATATACCCAAAAATAAGCATACATTCAGCATTGTAGAATTTTTTTCTCTTGTACAGAAATACCAAAATGTATGATACTTTAGGTCAGACATACAACCACGCAGTACCTAAATATGCGCAATCACACACACACACAAACACACTAACACACACACACTCCCTGCAGCTCCCATATCTCCTCCCAGCTCACTGCAATGCACCTCTCCCTCCCCAACTGCTACCCCATATAATGGAATATCGATCGCTTGCTTTTGCCGCAGTGTGTGTGTGTGTGTGTGCGCGCGTGTGTGAGCATGCACGGGCATGTTTGGGGGGTGGGGGGCCAGCAGGGGTGGGAATTCTCCAAGGTCATTTCCTAGGCAACAGAAGGATGGGACAAACTCACAGGGTTGTCATGGCGCCTGGGTCACAGGGTCAGGCAAGGTGGGGGGGTGGGGGGAGTCGGGGGGGAGGGTCAGTGATGTGTCAGAATCAGAGTGAGGGAGGGAAAAGAAGGGAGGACAAAGAAATGATAGAAAGGGTAAGTTAAAGGGATAAAACTAGTGTGCAGGTTTCCAAGGAAACACTCCATGCCATATGGACTACCTCATATACGGCATAATAACCTGAAAGGCACAAAAACGCACACACGCGCGCACACACACACACACACGTCTGAGAGAATACGCTGCTACAGGAAGAATAATTTATTGCACTTCCCAACCGTCAGTATAAATACAAAGACAGAATAGAAAGAAAGCTGTCCAGACAGGTAGACTGAGAGAGGAAGGCAGTTTTAAATGGCGGAACATCACGCTGAATGCACTACGCTGGGCACACGATCCGTGCTGGAACTGGAAGTGCAGAGTCCAGCCGAGATACGAGGGGCTCGCTCAATGCTGACTGGACCTGGGGCAGACTAGAGACTGCACTACAGGTCGAGCCATCGCACAGCTGACCCATCAAACCAGCTTGGTGATAACGCAGATGTCACATGTCAAATCATTTGGCCTGAAGGCTGCCTGGAATACTTCTGATCAATTTAATACAAACAGTACAAACATGTTTTCAGGTATAAAATCTTTCTACCAAATTTTTGGTTTGAAAAAAAAAAAATCAACTAAGAAAAGATCAACTAAATGGCCCCCCAAAAATATGGATTAATAAAGCACTACCCTTTCATGAGAAAATAAGGTAATTTGTTTACCTTCTCCACCACTGCCTTTACAAATATAACTCAGTAGAGGGCGCTGTTTGCACATACATTGTAATAGAATTTTTTCTAGCTTTGACTTCAGACAAAAACCCATTTTGTACATGCTTTCTTAAGACAAACGTTGATATTTCTGGCGCACATTTTAGGTATAGTGCACATAAATTATCAGAATATAAATGTCAGACTAACTACAGGATGTGGCCTGACAACCGATACAAAGCTTTATTATACGCCAGTATTAAAAAGGAAGAAGTGGAACACCTTTCAGAAATGAAGATGATCAATGCCCATTGTTTTTGGTACACACAATTAATTGATCTACAAATATTTCATTTGTACTAATTTGATTGCAAGTATCTCAGGTTCCCTTTCAACAGGAACACAAACAGTCTAAGCAAATATGAATATGCAATATGGGTAAATATACATACGTGTGCTAATATGAATTTGCAAGCTGAGTAAGTACACATGTAAACTTGTTAGCTTCTCTGTCCATCAAGGCATGACACAGGGGGCGTCAATCAACGGGTCTGTCAGTCAGTTTCCGCGCCTGATTTCGTATGAGTCTGTGTGCATCCATGTCCTGAAGTCGTACCCTAAAGTGTGTCATGCAGTCAAGTCAGTAACATTTACGTCATAATGGCAAAGGCGAGTGTACACTGGAGCTGGAGAGGTCCTTGATCGGGACGTCAGAGGTCAAACGGGCTCCATGATAATTTCTTCCATGTCGGCGGCGCCCTCCATCTCGTGGAACGCGGCGTGGGAGCCAATCACGGCCAGCGTCGCCCCTGAGCGAAACAGGAAGACAGTCCGACAGCAGGTCGCAGAACAAACGGGGAGGAGGGGGGGGAGGAGACGGAGCGTGCCAGAGGGAGGGAAAGCAGGAGGATTATGGGATATGTTCAGGACGACCTTCTCGCGGGGCTGGCCAGACGTGACGTTAAACCTGTGGCTTTGTGCGCTCGGCAGAACGCCGCGGCGCAAGGCCACGCGGATTTACGAGAGCAAGGCCGCGTGACAAACAACGGCAGCGCCGCCGCGGAGCGTCAGGGGCCCGAGCGCCGCGCCCAGCCCAGCGCTGACTGACAGGACGCCGTCACGCCCGCCAAGGCCGCTACGCTCTACACTACAGCCGCCCAGCCCGGCTGTTACGCTCTACACTACACTCTGCACTACGCTCTACACTACAGCCACCCAGCCCGGCCGTTACGCTCTACATTACGCTCTACACTACAGCCGCCAGGCTGTTACGCTCTACATTACGCTCTGCATTACGCTCTACACTACAGCCACCCAGCCCGGCTGTTACGCTCTACATTACGCTCTGCACTACACTCTACACTACAGCCGCCCAGCCCGGCCGTTACGCTCTACATTACGCTCTACACTACAGCCGCCAGGCTCAGCCTTTACGCTCTACACTACGCTCTATACTACAGCCGCCAGGCTCAGTTGTTACGCTCTACATTACGCTCTGCACTCCAGCCGTGCCGCTCTATATTACGCTCTACATTACAGCTGTCCAGCCTGGCCATTACGCTCTACGTTACACTTCACGCTCTACATTACGCTCTACGTTATACTTCACGCTCTACATTACGCTCTACGTTACACTTCACGCTCTGCATTACGCTCTACACCCCGTCCGGCTGGGCCTTGGGAGTCACACAGCGCTCAAGGTCGGGACGACCTGGCAGCGCGGCTCAGACAACAGAAACAAAACAAGAGAGCGAAGAGTGTCGAGAGACAGGGAGCACAGCCAGACCAATCACAGCAGCCCAAACACAGGCTGGCTGAGAGAGGGAACCGGAGGAGAGGAAGAAAGAGGGAGCAGGAAGACCGGCCACGTGATGTCACACTCACCCAGTACCCAGAAGACCGCAGTCCCAGCTCCAGCCAACCAGAAGACGGGAAGGGAGACGGCCCCGGCCAGGCCCATCTGGTGCGGCCTGGTCAGCTCTCGCCCTGGCGGAGGGAAAAGCCAGCCATCTCTCACCGCTCACCATGGCAACAGGGCTACACTCGCCTGCTTTAGCCTTTAGCTGCGCAGCATGTGTGCTAACAGAGCGGCCTACTCAGCCTACCTCCAGCTGGGTCTCACCCAGGGCTCAAAGTACACCCTGGCCTGCGGGGAATCCGTGATTATAGAGGGGGCGGGGGAGGGGGGTGCAATTGCAGACCAGGGGGGCTCAGCTCTCTTTCGGAGCAGCTCAGGTCTCTTTTCGGCCCTGCCTTCTCCTGTATTTCAAACCCTGGTCTTAGCTTTTGCTAAATTCCTACGAACCCTGGAGCACCAGTACAGTTTAACTTCTCTGGGGCCTCCAATACTAGCCTATACTGCATGCATTTCAATGAATAAATAAGCATGGTCTCCACTGAAACGTAATGCGCATTTCCTCCCTAGGGCAGGAGGGTCAAACTGCAGGTTTGGCTCTGCAGGTTTTTGTGGCTTCACATTAGTCAGCAGCTAATTTAGCCCTTGGAAACAAGGTGTGTGAACTCCAACCAATCAGCTACTGAAATCACACACTTAAGTGCATGCACTAAACCAGAAGACACTGCAGCCATCCAGTGAATCCGGTGAATGACACCCCTTTGCTTGGGTATTTCAATAACTCTATGATAGAAGCATGCCATAGACAGTAAAAACAACCCAGATACTGATGCGTATACAGCACCGGCATGCTATACTGCCCCTGTTCAACTCTGTGTGTGAGAGATAAGCTGTCACACTACGACCAGATGGCTGCGTGCCATTGGCTGCAGGAAACAGGGGCTCATGGGAGTGTTCCTGCTCGGTGATGCACTGCCTTCTACTCTTCCCACTTCAGTGGAACATGAAGGACAACAGAGTAGGAACCGCACTCAAATTCAGCCCCATCTGTTTGCATCCTAGTTTTTTTGTGAAACCCTTTCAATCTTATTCACAGCAGTGGAATTCCAACCTGTCAATCACTTTTTCAATCTCGGCCTGCTTGACTGGCATGACAAACATTTATTCATATACAAAGCAAATTTACACAAATGGAATCCCATTTTTCTAGATGGTCCAATATTTTCCATATATTCAAATTTGGCAGACTAGTAATCTTCAGCAGCCCAAAACAAATAAGCCATTTCCCTTACACTTCTCCCTATGCTTGTTTGTGTTTGTATACTATTGCTAGTCACATACAGCAAGTTTTAAATAAACATTAGCACCCAATCCACTAGACGAGTAAAATGAGTGCCTTCACTGCCGTGCTTTAAGTGTTGGTCCACTACTATGGCAGATCTTGTAAAAATGCATTTCCACCGATCGTCTACAAGCCTGCTTCATGACTCACCAAACACAACCATCTTGGACTCCAGGGAGCGGAGGTGAATGATGTAGAACGCACCGACAAACACAGCCAAGGCCACCAATAGCATGGGAGAGCTGATGCTGCAGAGGACGAGATCAGCCAATCACACACAGGCTACTCATGTAGCTAAAGCAAAAACCACGGCATGAAAACAACTTCAATACAGCGATTCTTAAAAACCATGGACCTACAACACAAACATGTATATGCATGCATGCACAGGTGCGTGTGTGAATTCATACCGTGTCCATTTAGGCAGCGACCTTATTGACACAATAAAGATAAATGTGGCCCCCATCTTGTAGTGGACAGAAAAGGAATGGAAGATTAGTGTGGACATGCCACTTTTTAGGTTTGAGAGCCCATCAGTACCAATTATGAGATTTCTGTAGAATTTTTCTTCTTCATAAAGCATTCAAAATGTCACAACCCACACACGGCAATAGGAAGGAGTTACTGCTTTTCTGTGAGCAGTACGAAGACTCTCAGAATTGGCGTAGGAGCTCTGAGACAGATCACTGTGGGATCAGCACAATCCTTTCATCCCTGACAGGAGAGAACAGCATTTACGCTCGTTACCTGTTCAAAGACAGTGAGCTCGTTCGTGATGTAGTTGACTACCAGCGACAAAAGCAACAGCAGTGCCCTGGTGACACTGCCCAGGCAACAACTCCAGTGAACAAGACAAAGTGGACTGTGAGGGGTGGGGGGGGGGGGGGGGGGCGGGGGTCTGCAAAGAAGTTCTGCCGGACATCTGCCAAAATTATTGGGTTCAAAGGATTCTGCTTGGTGTATCTGAAATGTGAAACGTGGCCATTGTTTCATGCATTTACTGCTATTTTACATGAGGTAGTGCCGTGTGCTGTGAAGCGAGTGTGGAATAATCAGCATTTGGTCCCCTGCAGCAGTAAATGATGATGTCAGAACACACAAAGGCGCGATTCCCTGTTTGCCTTGTGACTGGTTTAAACGGTACTCTGACTGTGGCAGTTACAGTGACTGTTAGCCTGCGCCGAGAGCTCTGCTTACATGCAGTACAGGATGAGGCCCAGGAAGATGAAGATGTAGTTGCTCTGGTAGGAGTCCAGGTTACGGAGCACTCTCTGACAGAGCTCCCCGAAGTTCCGCGGCTTGGAGAATTTCCGCTGGTCGACAAACCCCACCCACGGCCTTATGGCCTTGCGACGGCGGTCGAACCACTCCTTCGCCACACCGCCGGAGAACCCCTTTGGCAACAGCCTGGCGGGAGGGGCGAAAAGCAAACAGTCAACTGACGCACAAGTCCGGTTTACAGGGATGACTGCGTAACGTTTAGCTCACGCTGAACGTGGATGTTAGCAACGTAGCAGTGCCGAGCAGCTCACATTTTCAGTCAGTCATGAGTTAGTTGCTAATCAATTATAGCACCGTAAAATAAACTATCAGCAAATATCCTTTTTAACCAGCTTTAGTAATGTAATTATTATCAAACACATATACTAGTGCAAACCATTCACTACACAGAAAACTAATATGGCCTGCACAGTTCCCCAGAACTATTTGCTAAAAAGCAAAAGATGTAAGCCTCATCAGTTCCTGACCAGGACTGATTTCGGCATGCAAGCCCTCAGCATCTCACTGCTTGGCTTACAATCTCCCGTCTACCTCTTTTTTTTTTGCACGTTTTTGGGTAACCTTTCACATGCCAGTATTTTGAAGTCTGCATTCACATTTGCACCTTTGTAAATCTTTACATCATATATGGTGTTTCACATGCACTCTTAGCTAAATGGGGTTTTGAGCCATCAACTGTTGAGAAATTATGAAAACAAAATGATTTATACCTTTGCTTAATGAAAATATACTCTTGAAGGGCATACATTACGGAGACAGCAGGAGACAAATCATACTAAAACGACTTTCAGTAAAATAATTCTTAAAGAAATGTTTTAAATATGCAAATAATAATAACAATAATAATAATAAAAATAATAAAAAATATAAATAATAATAATAATTTGCATACTTTCCAACATACTTTCCAAACCCTCCTGTGGCTGCCTCCCCAGCTTCCACGTCGAAGGCGTCTCCGGCCTTTCCTTCCATCTCTGCTCGAACTCTTCAGTCACTTGCGAGCGGCAATGTTACCCACTAGGGGAAAAAAACCGCAAAGGACACATCATTCACAGAGAAAGTGACGTTAGTGCGATTTGTAGTACCGCAGACTTTTACATTACATTACATTACAGGCATTTGGCAGACGCTCTTATCCAGAGCGACGTACAACAACGTGTATAACCATAACCAGGAACAAGTAAGACTTCAAGGACTGATCAAAAAGACTGCACCCTGCCTTCACGATACATTTAGCCAACTGAACCTGCTAGACCAGTGTGCAGCGAGTATCACTCACTGGCGTGACGGGGAAATAAAGTATTAACTACTCACAGCTACACCTCAAGGCATACATGAATGCAGCATAATGCTCGTTCATGGAAAATAACTTCCTCAATAACGCCAATACAGTGAGCCAACAGTCCAAACTTCAGTTCTGCTACTGGTGTCACTAATGTAATAATGGCTTGACTGTTGAAACTGCTGCTCAGATGATGTAGCTCGCCAGCTAACTCAACTTGCTAAATATAACAAATGACGCCAACGTTTGACTCGCCCTGCTGTTTGTTCTGATCTTCCTTTGGAAAATGGCATTCTCTACTTATATGATTATCCATAACAAAATCCCGAAATAAAGGTTTTAACACACATTTAAATTGTTATTATCAACAAAAATTAAACAAATACACACGTCGGTGGTAGAAGATGCTTGCCTCTCCCGGTAGGTTGTTGACGGATATGATGTGGAGCAGCTGAGCTTGAGGCGGAAGTAAGATAAAATACCGTAAATTCCAGAATAGAAGCCTGTGCGAGGCCTGCATTTTGAAAAGAGACACTTGTCGTTCTATGGGATTGACAAATGAAAGCACAGTGGTAAATGGATAGCTAATTGCGCTAGTTAGAAAAAGGTCCTACGCGTCGGTCTTCCTGCATGGTTATATTATTACATTCTTATGGTTTCAATAATAATTTTTTTTTAAATCCGTTGACATCATGAGAAGATGACTTTTGAAACACTAAAATGGAAAGAAAAAATTAGGAATCTGCTTGTGAAATGATCTTGCTTAGTTGGACATTTTTACTGCATAGTAATGGGCATTGTACGATTAATACAGCTGGGCAAATATTGCAAGAAAACTTCAAAAGTCATGCGTATCGAACCTGTGTTTTGTAATTGTTCCAATGACCATGATATGCATGTTTGTACGTCGCTTTGGATAAAAGCGTCTGCTAAATAAATGTAATGTTAATGTAATGTCATTCCTTAAATTTGAAACGACCCGTTGCAATGTGCATCCTGAATAACATCTGATGCTGAACTTGATTAAACAATCCCACCACAGTAATTTCCATAAACATGAATACATTTTTAGAATCATTTCAGACAGGTAAATTATACTCTGCAGACAAGAGATGGAGCAAACAATAATAGACAAGAAAGGGCCTTCTGTAACCTAAGACTAGCCATTACAGGTAGGTTGCAATGAATGGTACCCATTCTGGTATAATTTCTCTCAGTTCCGTAGAAGGCGATGGCATTTTTCCCTAACACTGAAGGTCTAGGCTGTGGCACAGGATTATATTACATTACATTGCATTACAATCCCTCAGCATACGGCTCTTATCTTCTTGGTCCTGGCACCAGAGATAAGCCTTATCGTACAGCTCCACCACATAGCGCATTCTTTTTGGCAGCATCATTAGGCTGTGACATAAAAAATAATGTTTTTTTTTTTTTTTCCAGAGCTGGTGTCCCATGGGTTTGGGTTCTCTCTCGCCAATTCATACATCTCTCTCTCTCTCTCGATTACTTCCTATGGAATTCCTAAAATCAGATAACTTTTGTGTAAATCCAGTTTTCCATCCCAGTTGTTGGGGTACGCCTTCAGGAGCCCCATCTTCTAATCATGATGAAGGTACAGACTCCCCACGGTTTGATCTGTGACTGCACTGGTCCCTTACATACCCAAGAATGCATGTGCCGCACAGGAAAAGGGCCTACTACGCGCTACTTAGTTGTGTATATTTCCATCTAGTGGTGAATACTAGCACCATCCCAGAAATCTAAATTAGGTAGGCTGCTTGCATAGACTGTATAAGGCTACTTGACTATTGTTTAAGTTTACACCATATTTGTGTAACGGCTGGGGTAGAGTACACCAGTTAAACAAGTTAAAACAGTCTTTTCATTTATAGGTAGCTTGACCAAAAGTTATTTTCGATTTGTTTGCTTGTTTCTCGAATCGCTTGGGCACAGTGTTAGCTAGATGTTTAGAACTGCAAATTAGCGTATGGAATGGAGAATAACTCTACGTGACATCAAATTTGACCAATAGGATGCTGGTTCGCCCATTTACTGCTGATTGCGGAAAAATACCCGTCTTGTTATTTCCGAACTGCAGAGACCCCATTCTTCTCCATATTCCAGTTTAACTCAAGTGCATTTGAATTTGAGAGCTTAATTATCTCACGTTTCGTGTGAAGACTGGCTAGTTATAAGACTAAATCAAAATGGAAAGCATTGAAAGTTGCACTGTCCAACATGGCGTCTGTGTATGACAGTAGTCGTTTGTCAAAATTCTCTCTGGCTGATTGGTTGATTTTTTTGCCTTTGTGAAGCTTAGCGTTGGCCTGGGTGGTACTGTTGATTTGCTGTGCAAAAAGCTCAGTATCGAGGTAGCGTTACCAGGGTCTTACACGGAAATCAACAAGGTGAGTGACTAATCCCAAAGCAGACAGCGTTCATATATTAAATAATATGATCAGAGAACATGCTTAGCAACACCTCGTAATATGCCTTTGATTTCAAAACATTCATTTTGACGATGGCGAGTGCAAAGCAGGGTTGTTGAAATACAACTCCTTTGATGTTTTGCTAACCAGCGTTAGCTTAGCTTGGCTTGTTTACTCTCCAGACACTAACAAGGGTGACAATGATTTTTGCAAACTGAGGAATATTTACAGGCAGTAACTAGCTTTATTGAATAGCTTATTTCTCATCGAAGCTATTTTTCAAGGTAGCTTACCATTTTAAACACGACGGGCACGATTTCACCAGCTATTTCAAGGTCAATTAACCTAGATGACTGGCGTTAACTAGTTGGCTCTGGAATTGCTAGAATTTCTAATATCGACAAAGCTACATTTAGTCTTGCTAATTAGTTATCAACCCCAAATTGACAATGATCGTGACAGTGTTGACATCTAGATATTTACCGTTAGCTTGTTTGCCAACGTTAATGCAGCTACATTGCTATATAATCAAAATAGCTTGCTGCATGTTTTGAAAGCGCTTTTACAGAATTGGACGTTTTCACCAGTCCGTGTACTTAGTTTTTTTGTTATACACAACTGAATTAATATTATATTAAATACAAGTGTACGGAAATGGGCCTAATCAGGAAGTCTAAGCTTAGCTAACTTTGATAACTTACAGCGAATAGGCAGGTAAAGCTAGCTAGTCTAACGAGCAACATTAGCTAGGGAAACGTGACATTACGTAATGTGAACACGTGATGTTGGTGAAAGTGCATTATTAGCATTGTCAACAATGCTTGGGCGTGCAAATTCTTAACCATTCTCACCTACTGCAGCAGATCTCGAGGTACTTGTCTCGTCAGCGTGTTAATTACACCAAAAGCTAAATGAGCATCTGATAATTAGCATCTGCTCAGATAATTATGAAATGGCTGGAAGCTAATGCCCGTAGCTAACGAACTAATAACTCGTTGGCAAATTACAGCTACCTACTTAACGTTATTCAGCGACTGAAAACAAATGACACCAGCATAGCGATAACCATATTTACCATACTGTTATAATTTGTAGTTATTTAGCAAGCATTGTGATTAGTTAGCAGAGAGGTATGTTAATAGCTAGATTGCTATCCTTTATTGTCGTTACATTTGTTATTTGGTGGCTACAATGCACAAAGTTGACGTGGACTCTCGTTTTCAATGTTTTATCTAGATTGGAGCACCAGCATTGATTTGTGGAAAACATTCTCTGATAATAACAATAATAATAATTAAACTATGGCAGCAATGCGCCGACCGAGGTACTCTCTGTTTTGGGAGGAGACCGAGTGCCTGAATTACTACAGTATGTTGTCCCTTCATGAGATATTCGAAATCGTCGGCTCCCAGTTGACGGAAACTGACGTCGAGGTCCTGTCGTTCCTTTTGGACGAGACGTACCATGGAACACATCCCCTCGACCCAGCTGGCTGGACTCCCGAGGTCTGTCCCGAAAACCCCGAGGCTAGTGCAGGCGGTTCACCAAGTCCAAGGCTGCTGGAGGCCTGGCGTCGGCTACAGCCTCGGGGGTCCCCGTGCCCGGCTGCAGCTCGACACAAGCCGAAGAGCGGTTTAGACCTGCTGCTGGAACTTGAAAGGCGTGGGTACCTCAGCGAAGGAAACCTGGAACCACTGTTGCAGCTGCTGAGGGTACTCACGCGGCACGACCTCCTGCCTTTCGTCTCGCGCAAGAAAAGGAGGACAGGTGAGCACTTTAGTTCTTCAGTGGCACCCGAAATGTGGGAAAATCAGTGGATGCAATGCATTTCTCCGACCTTAAAATATTTATGGGACATGCTGTAATGACATCCTGAACAGTTTTAGCGCTAATGTCATTTACTTTGTTAGGTGCACATCAGAATAACATTGTTTTCCTTAATAGAGAAACGGTGCCAACCCACAGGCATAATTATTTGTGAAATGCCTAAAAATGTTTAAAAAAATTGCATTCACAAGATATGCAGCCCCTATTTTAATATGGTGTGCTGGTGTGCAGCATCACATGCGTTGCACATAGCAGCCTCCAGAGAGTTGAAGGTCACTGCACCTGACAGCCACACTGAGAATGCTCTGTGTGTTTCAGTGTCCCCAGATCGTTATGCTGTGGAATATTTTGGCGATGATCGTAGAGGAATAGGCTCAGCTGGACTGACGGACCCCAACGGACAGACTGAGGTTTCCCAGAGTCGGTTACCAGGGCAGTGGAGGGCAGGTGAGCAGAAAGGAGCATGCTGTTTTTTTTTAGTGGAGGTGTGTGTGTGTGGTGGGGGTATTGCAGTAGATATAGTACTAATGCTAATCATGTGTATGTGTCTGAGTGTTTGTGTAGTCAGTCAGTGGGCGAGCTGGTGTCTTATTGGTAAAAGGGACGAGCACTCCAGGTCTGACTGCCCTGTCTGTTAGGTGTTGACCCGTCCAGACCAGCACCCACCTCCACCCGGCGGAAACGGGGCCGTGGCCGCCGTTCGAGCGCGGCAGGTGGCGCCGCCTGCAGGAGGGCGCTGGAACTGCCGGTGGCCCCCGCCCTGGCCCAGCAGCAGGCCCAGCCGGCGCAGGAGAAAGTCACCTGCGGTAAGCACGACCCCCCCCCCTCCCCTCCCCCCCCCTCCCCTCTCCTCCGTCTCCCTCCCTCGCCGTCTTCTCCCTCCGAGTGTGTGTGTGCAGTTATTTATTATTTTATTTTCCTCCCCTCTTCAGCATTTGTGACTGTTCTCCTCTCACCTTCTCTGTGTCTGCCTCCTCATCTCTGTGTGAATCATTGTTAAGCGCCTTCACACCGCACAGCAGGCCAGGTTTTGTTTTTTGTTTTTTTTCCGAACGCTTACTGCCCGCGCTTAGCCTGTCCATTCCTGTGAATCACCGCTCGGCATCTTCCCTCCAGCCCGGCCTCGGGACGCCCGTGAGCAGGCCTCACCAGAGAGAGCCCCCTCTACCCTGGCTCCCCATGTCCACATTCCTGATCAGTTACAGCTCAGTCTACTCTTTTTTTGTTGTTTTTTTTTTTTTTTCCTGCAGACTCTTCATTTTTTTTTTTTTCCCCCTCCGGTTCGTTTTGTTCCGTTTTCTCCGTCTGCGAGCTGACGGCTGCACCCCTGGGAGTTGAGAGAGGCTCTGTTGTATTTTTCACGCTCGCTTGTAACGGGAGCCCGCTCGGTTTTGTACCGCGCGCTTTTGGGTTATTCGATAAATAACCTCGCGAGAGCGTGAACGCAGCGAGCGCTCGTCAGGGCGAACAAAAAGCCGTTCTGAGTCACGTTTTCAGACCTTAACGTTTCGTCCTTAACACACACAACAGGCTCTCGCTCCGAGTGCGCTTTTAAATAAAACGGCTCCTCTGCAAGTGCCAGACACTGCAACTAAACGTCATTCAGAAGGGAAGTTCTTTAAACGGACAGAGGGGGAAAATGATAGGCCATCCTTGAGTTTTTTATTTTTATTTTTTTGGGGTGGGTCGTGAGGTTTTGTGCCAAACCGAAGCTGTTTTTATTCAGCCGCGTTGCACGCCGCGGTACGTTTGATTTGTTTTGTGCTTCTCTCCTGTTCTCAAATGACTGCCGTTTGCTAGGGCTGACACCTGCTTAACCGGCATCACGCTCCTCTGACTGTCGCCAGGCTTCGGTCCTCTCTCAGAAAACACACCAGAAAACACACGCCAGGCTCTCCTCCTGCTCGCGTGCTTGAAATCGAGACTAACCGCTGCCTTAGGGGGACTTCTGTACGGCAGACGCACAGCCACATTCGGCCTAATCCCCTCCTGCCCGCTGCTTGTTTTAAGCATATCAAAGCTCTGCATAACTGGGAAAAAATGAAATGTTCTGTCCCGGTCGAGTTGGTGGGATGAGGTTGAGCCGGAAGGGTTTCGAACTCTTAGCGTAAGCGTAGGCGGACCCTGTGTTAGCCTGGATGACGCTGACCATAGGCGGCCAGCGTTTACCGTGTGGCTCCCTCTGTTCTGTGGCTCCTTGCTTGGAGGATTCCCTGCGAATGTGCACTAGGCTTGGGATTCATCATGGGGGAAATCGCACGGACGGGTGATGGTGACCAAAGCTCTGAGAGACAGAACCAGCAGCTCAATCCTGAATAGCCTCAGTGTGCGTAACGACAAACAGCAGCCAACAGCTTCACAGGGAACACGCCTCTCACAAACACGCCAATCCTTGCATCCGCACCCCTGCGTGCTTTGTAATCCTTGCTTTATTTTTTATTTTATTTATTTATTTTTTTAAACGCTTAATGAGCGTACACAGAGGAATTCACGGCACCCGCCTCAGTCGATCCAGCCCCCGTGGTGTTAAATAGAGCTGCAGGCCTCTGGTGTATTCTGTGTTCTGAAACGAACGCCGAGCTCTGGGAGTTCCTCTCGGTCCTCCTTCATCAAATCTCCGTTCGCCTCAGTGAGCCAATGTTCCACGGTTCATTTGGTTTGCCCCAGAACAGTGCAGGTATAATTGTCAGGACAATAAGAAGAACATTGAGTTCTGGGCTTAAAAAAGGTACTCTGTATCGAGGAGAACTATTCATACCCAAATCGGCAAATTGATATATTGGGTTAGACCTTTAGAAATTTAAATCCAATTCTTCACAATAAAAAGTCTGTTTTACAGTCGAAGTTGCTTTTTAGACTGGACGTGAGACTTGTCTACCAAACGATCAGTGCATACGTGGCTATTTGGCACCAAGCTTTGTCCATCCTGCCATGAAATGCTATTGTCGGGGTTATCTATTTGCCTATGCAGGAGAATGTGTAAAGGCCCATTTATTGGTGGTCATGGAAAAAGGTACCTCAACCTGACTTCATCACATGACTCCTCTTTACCGTGGGATGAGCTGAGCAGGCTACACCAGGACAGTGCAGCTCGCGCAGGGGTGGGTGAAAACAGGCTGCTGTGAAGTGTCGGTCTGAATTCCGTCTCCTCGCCGCACCCGCCTCCTTTCCATGTGTAGTCCATCCGTGTCCCGAGCCATCCATCGATTCTGGTGAGAGAGACACGCTCTCCAGCCCTGCCCCAGGGAAGGGACGGCCTCCGGCAAATACGCACACGCGCCAAAGCACGGAAAATCGTCGATCGATGCTGCTTGCACGGGGCGCTATTGTAAATTCACCCTCTCAGCCAATCAGGGATTTGGTATTTGCTTCCATTGATAAACGTTGGACGCTGCTTTACGCCAGGCTGTAGGAACTGTTGGGCCAGGGCTGAAGAGCTTAGTGATCCAATATGCTGAGGAATCATGCTGAGCAGTCCCAGTGATCCTGTCTCTCTCTCTCTCATATGTCTGTCTGTCTGTCAGTCTGTGTGTGTTGACTTTTTCACCCCTTCCCTCCATCAATACACTCACCGCAAAGCCTGAGCAACCTGCAGATGAACAGATTCTCTATGTGTCTTGCTGTGTTCATCCCTTCAGTTTTTCTTTCTGTGTCTCGTCAGCTACTTTTACCTCAGTGTCTGCGCTGGTAGGTCTCTTGTTGACCAGTTAGACCTTTACACCAAAACACACATATACCAAAGGTTCCATGGTCTTACCAAGATCTTAAAAATAATTAGGGGCATAAATGAACTGGGACACTTAGTTTCACTGACCCTGATTTTAAATGTAGTTGTCTGAAATGACTGAAGTCCGGTGTGATAACTCTACAGACTTCTGTTAGTGTCCACAAATACCATACAATCCCAATGCCTTAGTTCACTCGGCAGGATCTAATCCAGTATTTAGGAGTGTCTATTCATGAAGCGAATCACACAGAATAACCTGTTGTTCACAGACCTCTGAGTGACAAGCAGCTCTGTTCTTTTTTGCAATTGGCATACAATGCTTATTTACTCAACACCCACCTGCCTGTAGCCTGTAAAAGCATACCTTCCACTCAAGGGAGCCCCATGTGACATCACAAAGGACGGAATGTTCACGCAGTAGGTGCGGCCTGCAGAGAACTGCCTCGCACATACCAGAAGCAAAAGGTCAGCAGAATCCTGCAAGTATTGTGACGTGTTCCATGAGAATGTGCTGTCTTGACTCCGCATTTGATTCCACCAGGTTGACTGAGGATTGAGACTCAGATCGGGTAGGAAACACAGAGAGGGAGAGACTGCATTGAGTCAGTCCCGTCTCTCTGTCCGTACGGTCAGCGTGCGCTCGCTCACGCTCTCTCACGGTCGACCCAGTGTCCAAGGTAAAGAAGCCCCATGCGGGGGCCGCCACAATGCTCTGTGTTCAATGCCTGTGTTCCATTAAATGTCCTCCCAGATGCTCTCCAAGTGTGCCCGAATGTAGTCAGTGGTGTTCTCTCTGTGGCTGACAGTGCTCTTCAGTCTCTGCCCGACCCATTTTCAAAGTTCCCCTTTTGGGGGTGTGGGCCTCAATGTTTCACAGAACTGACCAAAGAGTCCTCTTAAAAGAATAATTTTTAAAAATTGAATCCGATCCTCCCAGATCTGTTCTGGAAATGTGCTCACTGCTCTCAGAACATCTTGAAAGTCCAGTGCCCTCCAGTGGGTCTGGAAAGGAGCCTGAACTATTCTGAACGTGTGCCTGACCAGATGTGACATCCGTGTCCCCCCCCCCCCCAGCAGCTCTCAGAAACCCCTGTTCTGTTACACGCTCTGAGAAAGTGCCTTCATTTGCGAGCCCAGCTGGTTCTGAGGGCGTTCTAGAACAGCCCATGAATATGTGGTGTCAAAAGATCATCGCCACCAAAATTTGTATTCAGGTGACCTCAAAGGTTCTAAAAATGGAATCTCCATTCGGGCTTGGTCTCAAACCTGTTCCTACACTGGACCAAATCCTCTGTCAGGTCCCATTTCCCCTCCCCCCCAAAAATCACCTATACGGTTCTGATGGTGTCCTAATCTTTTCTGGAACCTTTGCTTGAACAGTTCTGAGGAAAATGACCCAACAATGCTGTGCAAACTATTCTCAAAGTCCTTGAATCTCATCTCTTTTTCCCCCATTTGAGCTTTATTTGGGAGAAATGAGATAGGATAGTTAAGCTTCATGATGTTGGCTTGAAAATGACAGTATTGAGGGGCATTAAGTCATTGCTAGTTTCCTTAGTATTTTATTTATTTATCCACATTCATTTCTATATTGCCTAGAGTCACTGATTTAACACATTTTCACCTACCAACATGTGCTAATGATGTAGTGGTCTGCAATGATAGGCTTGGAAGGATTGGATTTTTACTGGAATATGTCAAACTTTGCTACTGTTTTTTAAAAGAGGGATGGAGGAACTGGAGAAACGCAGAAGTGGCTTATGTAGCCCATGCAGGATGTGCGGTTCATTTTACTTCCTCTATGAATAAACAGTCCACAATTTCACAAAATTCCAGGCATGGACAACCATGTTAATACGCTGCTTTGTAGTATTACTAAAGTATTACATCACACTCGTACAGGGTGTATCATTTTAAAGAAACTGCAATTGTTTCTTTCTCTTGCAATACAAATCCAGGAGTATATGGCCAGTCAAAGTAAACCTAGCCATCTAAGTTTTAAACTGCATTCTCTTGTTTTGTGGAATGAGTTGCAATATATTACAGTATTTTACCTGCCAAATTATCTGACATAATTTGCATGACAGTGCGTTTTACCTACGTTAGAATAATAGTTCTAATGCCAAGTGCCTGCACAGTGAAAATGAAGTATCCTTTTGAGAGGAAAAAAAAAAAAGCTTTCAAATAAAAGAACTACACTTTCAAGTTTCCTTGGCTAACTTTTTTTTACATCGCCTACTTAATGCAGCCTCCCTTTTTTGGTCAAATATTCCCGCTTTAAAAAAAATGTTTACGCAGAAAGTGCAGTACCACTTTAGTGTTTATTAACATGGTCATTGTAGACTAAACAAAAAATGCTGATG
This sequence comes from Anguilla anguilla, assembly GCF_013347855.1. Taxonomy (NCBI): domain Eukaryota; kingdom Metazoa; phylum Chordata; class Actinopteri; order Anguilliformes; family Anguillidae; genus Anguilla; species Anguilla anguilla. Next base: position 72,711,875 of record NC_049201.1, read on the forward strand.
GGAGGCATAGCTGTAAGCAGGGCTATGACTAAGGCCCCTTTAAAAGCTGGTAACCATGACAGCCAAAAAGCATAATGAACGGTAGCCTAAATCACCTACACCTCAAATAATGTCATTTGTCTCAGTGAGAGAGTAGAAAATAAATTGTGAAAGTAGATTTAAGTTATAGAATAATATTTTTGTTTGCTTGATTGCGCTCAGTTGGCTCTTTGAAGGGTTTTGGAGATTTTTTTTTCTATATTAAATGATGCAAGCGTTTTGGCTGCTATGCTTGTTTGTAATAGTATGCAGTTACACAACTTCATGTGTTCCATATACATCAGGTCAAAATGGGGTCATGAAGCAATTATGTCTAGACTTTTGTGACTAAAGTGTCTTCGTCTCTTTGGCATAAAGAGAACATTTACGCTTCAGTTCAATTTAGTCTTTTGTAAAATGGTTTAAGTTCACAAGGCTATTATATGGTATCCACTGTATTTAATAGGGGCCAGGTTCAAGGGCTTACCTGAAGCACAAGTGCCGTTAAACAAAAACAAAAAATGCATATAATAAACACGTCAAAACGAAAAGACAAAAAATCTAATCCTTGCAAGCCTGTATGAGCAGTAGCAATCTAAAACTGTCAAATTCAATATTGTCCAAGTCTGTCACTTAATTTCACTTTAGCCCAGATATTACAGATAAGTTTCTATCTTTTAGACTGTTATCCAATAAATGTGACTCCAGTTCATTGTTCAGTCATTGAAAAAAAACAGCTTCTGCTGGGGGGAAGAAAAAAAAAAACTAAATGCAATGTAACGGAACATTTTGTGTTGCAGATCTCTCTGAAAATGAAAATTACTGCAAACTCGTGGCTCACATTCCATACAGTAATGAAGCGAATCCGTCTGTGTAAGAGGATGAGGAGCAGTTCGGCCAATCAGGTGGCCCATCCACTCCAGTCCATGGTAGATTCATTTCAGGGGTACGACCGAGCTTAAAAAAATCTGCTGTTGCCATGTGCTGAACTACGTGTCTACAAATAGCTACAGTGTTGAACATATGTAAAGAAGACTTGGTGAACGACCTGAAATGTTGCATGCTATATATATATATAACGTGAGCTGTTAAATGTTTGAATCTTTCAAATGCTATGCGAGGAAAACGGGACATTCAGCAGGATGACAGTTACACTGCTGTGCCTTGCAAAGTGCGGGCCTGCTTTACTGGAAGTGTTTGGCAGGAAGTTTTTGCTGTGGTGTCGCTTTGAGTGAGGCGACTATGGACTGGACTGTTGTGGTCGAGTTTTGCTGTAAACGTGTCGCTCCGGGTTTTGAAGCTGCTTCATTACTGTATGAGATGGAGTTCGCCAATGAGTCCTCTAAAGACCCCAAAGGAAAAAGAGACCCCCCCCCCCCTCCCCCGGTCCCCCTTCCCCTTCCCCTGAACAATGGAGGAGATTGTCTGTGACTTGCCTGCTTGTGCTTGAGAATGGAACAGTGGAAAGTCAACCAAACCCACCTGTGCTTGTCTCTCTCTCTCTCTTTCTCTCCTTTCTCTGTGTTCGCAGTTCAAAACAGACCGACTCGTGTCAGGGAAACACAAGTTGGTCGTCCTCACAGGCACAAAATGAGAGGGAGAGAACGAACACAAAACGATCGAACAAACAAACAAAAAAAAAAAAAAGCAAAGGGGTGAGGCGGGCGGAGCGGGCAGAGAGGGGTCCGTCTGTCTGTCCGTCTCCCCTCTGTCCCGTTCTGTCGTGTGGTCGAAAAGTGGATCGATAACGGGGAGTCCAAGCTCTTCGCCCCAAAGTGACGCCTCCTAAATGGTACTTGCATTCTTTTGTTGGGCTGGGTGGGGCGGGCGGGGGGAGGGGAGGGGGACGGGTTAAACCAGTGGAACCTGAACTGAACCCAAAGCTGTGTACCTCTGATGTTGTGTCTGATGGATCTCTGACCCTGTGTGAGTGTCAAGTGGCCGGACCACGCCCTTAGCGTTCGTCCCAGACAGCCCTGCTGTACTGTGTACGTGGACCTGCCCGTGGACCAACCCCTGTACTCCCGAGCTCTTGTTAGCCTGACGCTTGGATTAGAGGGAGCCGGGGGGGCTGTGCTGTGTTTTATTACCTTAATATAGCAGGGCTGTATGTGACCTATACATATATAACGCTCATCCTCATGGTATGAATCTGTAATGACGCCCTTTTTATTTCGGTCCTGCATCATGTGTATCAGGCCTGCTTAAGTCCCTGTGTCGTGTTTCTGGGGCGAACTGTCCGGCCATCTGTCCAGTTTTCCAGTGTAATTCCTCCATACCGATGTGTCCGTTGAAATGACCTGTCTTAAACTGAGCAGCCGAGCCATCCTGTTGGTCTAGTGACCAAAGGATCATGTGACTTTGTGTTCACTTCCAATGCTACATTCAACTGTGTGTTGCCTTATGTAAAACTGAAGGCAAAGGAACTGTGCTTTGTAGCTCCTTATCTAAAGGCTGCCAGGAAGTGTGTACCCAGTCATACCAGTCAAAGTATGTGCCGTGTTGCAGACCTGTTCAATCAGTCTGTATTCTGACTCGGTCCTGGACCTGGTTGGGTTGTAATGTTCCCTATGGGCAGCCAGCGTGTCCCTCCCATTCTCAAAGTGTCTCAGTGTTATGATTGATATTTCTAAACGATCTGCCACCTTGGGTGCTTGTATGAGTTTGGGGCACAGCTGTCCAGGGGCTACAGACCTGTTCTCCCTTAAACAAAGAGAGAAAGAAAGTGTCACTGAATTTTTTTTTTTTTTTTTTTTTTTTTTTTTCTTTTTCTTTCTTCCTGTTTTCATTTCTTTTGAGAATGTCAAAAGTTGTACGAAATGTAAAAAAAAAACCAAGAAACTGAAATATGCCGTATCATGACCTGGTTCTGTGGAGTGTTGTTTAACAAAAAAAAAAAAGAAATGCCAAACAATGATCTCTCGCGTCCATTTTCTTTGTGCTAGCCAACACTTCAACCTCGAAATAAACGACTCTCTTTACAAATCCCCCCTACGAACGCGCTTGGCCATGCCTTGTAATCCAACCAAACAAAGGACGAGAAATGATAAATGACCTATACAGCAGTAAAACGGTGAACAGTGGATGCTTTGAAGTTTTTTTCCCTTGTTACGATTACTTTCATAAGACCTTTCTGGGCTGTTTTTTTATATGTACTTTTCACACTGATTGGAATGATGGGTAAGTTGCGGTGGTCGGGAACAACTTCAAATTGAACCGTATCCGATTCCCCTGTGGACGTGCCATTTTTGAATGAGAAATATTTCTCGTTATCTTAGATGTTGTATATCGTAGATTTTCCTCCTACGGCCAACATATGCCTGAGCCGCATCGTAAACGGACGGGCACAGCGTGTGCCAGCACCATATTTGCCGTTTGCAAAAGGGTCGTATAATTGCGTGTTCACTTTTAATGTTCGCATCTCTCCATGTGTGCCATCTTAGCAAGTTCGGAATAATACCGTTTTAAAGCTGATTTAGATTTCGTATTGTACCGGGAAAGAAATCAAACCTCGGTTTCGCTCGGAAGTACAGCAAAAAAAACTGAATTGGCCCCCGCGTGGGAAAAGGGCGTGGCCTCAGTCTTACTTGCTTGGAGATGTATTGTAGGCTACTTAAACACGCGCGTGAACAGTCCTTAGCTTCTTAAACACGTTTTTTCTGCGTTCCTGTCTGAAAATCGATGGGCGAAAAGCGAGAACGTGTTTCCTGCGCCCCCTGAGCTGCATGCTGGGGACACGCCCTTAGGGCGGCACGCGCTTCCTCCCGGATGTTTCTTTTTGATGGGTGACCTCAAAGCCGCGACTGGCCCTTTTTCCCGAGCAGCCCGGCCGCGTTCCTGCCGAGGCGCTGTTCTCCGGCGCTCCTGACTCGCGCGGTGTACCCCTGTTCAGAGGGGCCCCCTGATTTGGGGACGCCCGTGGGCCCCCCTGCGCGGCCGGCGGCTCCCCTGTACCGGGCTCTGACGCGGGCACTTGGCGGCTCCACGGTGTGAAACGGTAAAGAAACAGCCCAGTGTCACAGCCTGTCTTTAAGCATGACGAGCTGGGCAGGCCTACTGTAAACCACGGCTGCTGTTGGAGGCCTAGAACTGGGACGGGGGCGGGGGGGAGAGGGGTGGGGGGGCGGGGGGGGGGTGCTCTGTCAGTCCCTGGTGACAAGGAGCAATTCAAAGAGGAATGTTCAAAGCTCTCGTTGGCATGCTGCTAAAAATGGAATCTGGAACAAATGAAAGTACTGAAGGCGCCAGTCTCGAGTGGGAGCTGGTTTTAAAAAATCTTTTTATTTAAATTATTTATTTTAACAATTTTTTTTCTTTGCTTTACCATATTCCTGTTTTACAAAGTGAAAATGGGTTGTAAATTCAAAATGAATTTTTACAGTTTTTTTTTTATTTTTTAAATTGACAGTATTTCGTGTATTTTCCCCATGGCTGACAAAATAAGTGTGATCTAGTTTTCCGCCATGACATCAGACTTGGAGATTTATTTAATTAATTAATTTAAAAAAAATAACATTTCAATTTGCCAAATTAGCCAATGTATGTCCTTGAGTCAGTGTTTTTATTATTTGTTTTAATGCATTTTCTCCCAATTTCGATATATATATTTGTCTAATGACAAAATTTTGGGCATGTTTTACTGAATATTCCTGTCACTTGTGTTCTTTAACTGAAGCTTGGTAATGCTCCTGCGTGTAAGTGCTGGGGTGGCCCCACATGCCCGCTCACTTGTGTCCTCATTCAGGGAGAACGGTGCCGAGGTTAATTTGTATGCTGTAATGGAGGTGGCAGAAAAAGGACGGATTTGTTTCTGCAGAGGGTTTGTAAAAAAAAAAAAAAAAAAAAAAAAGCGTGGTGCTCAGCCTTGGGGGCCATTTTCCTTCCCTCAATCGCCTTTTTCTTCCTCCCTCAAACTGAACCCCCACCCCCCCCCCCACCCTCCTTCCCCCAGCCTGTCTCCAACCCCCTTTCCCCTCCCCCACCCTGTCCCAGTCCCAGTCCCAGCTGACCTCTGCCCTTTGACCCTCCCGCGCTCGCCTCCGTGCTGAGGGAGGGGCGGTTTGAGGAGCGATCGTCCGCCCCGAGGTAAAGACCAGACGAGCGCTGCCAAAAAAAAAATCCAGCTGTCCAGTATGTACCCTCTTTAAAAAAAAAACAAAACATCAACTGTCACTTGCTGTGCATGGAGAGAGTGGCCGCTCAGGGCTTTTCCTGTGGAGGACCGCTCTCTCACGGTGCCTGTTCTCTGTGCTCAACGCATCCCCAGACCTCCTTTCACCAGAGAAGATGGAAGAGCCGACCGTGATACTGGGGGATGTATGTAATGATAATTACTACATTTCTTTTTTTTTTTAATTTATTTTTTTTTTTTTTAAATGTTCAGACTGATGTAGTCAGCTGGTAACCTTATCTCATATGGAAGCATTCCCATTGATTGCTTTCACAAGGAAAAGAAAAATGTCCATGCTACTGCAGTCTTGCCAGTCAGCTTGCTTTAGTACCTGCCCAACCACCTGTGATGCAACTTCACACAGTTAACATTCGCAAAAGAGAGAATTCTGCTCTAGAAATGGGGCTTGTGAGCAGTGCTATACTGGGTAGAGGGAGAGAGCAGTAGGTGCGGAGTCCACTGGTGACCGTTCGCCACCCGCCATCCTTAGAACCTGAGTCTGGGGGATTCAAGCCCATGAGACAGTTCACCATTAGTTTGTGCAAAATCGTGTTTTTATTTTCTTTTGTTTTGAACATAGGATGTATATATGGATGGATGCGCGCCTTTGAGGGCTGTTGAGGAACTGCTCTTAGGATGGGAACACCTCAGGAAAACCGTGTTTAAACATGCTGGTATCAGTTGTGGACAAATCGTGTTGGGGGGAGGGGGGGCCGGGGAGGGAGGGGTGCTGCTTGGGGTGGCAAAGTTTGTAGTCAGACTTTGACGGCAGTTGGGCGATCCGCTTGGCCCTGCCGTGTATGGCCGGTCCCTATGCGAGCGCTCTCTCTCTCTATCACTCTCTCGTTCTGTGTCAGGGCCTTTCGGTGTTTACGCCCATCTCAGGCCACAGGGCCCCCTCCCCCTCCGCCCTCCCCCCTCCTAGCTCTCCAGCGCTCGACTCGCTCTCTCCCTCAGTCAAAGCTATAACCAAGCTACTACCCTAAGTTTGAAATGAGGGTTCGTTTTAGTTTTTGCTTTCTCTTTGTCCGTGTATTCTTCTTTGACGCACTTGACACACACCCCTGTCCTCTGGATATCGCACCCTCCTGCCTACCAACCAACCAACCAACTGCCAAACGAACCCTCACCTCCTACCCCCAAACCCCCCCCCCCCCCCCCCCCCACTATTGCTCTGTGCTCAGTCTAACCTGCATTACTCTACGCCACCATACTGCGACCCCTTTAACTCTCTCTCTGTCCCTCCCTCCCTCTCTCTCTCCTCTCGCTCTCCGTTCCCCCCCTTTCTCTCTCCCGCTCTCCGGTCCCCCCCCCCCTCCTCCGCAGACATCCGGCTGCGGGTGCGGGCCGAGTACTCTGAGCACGAGTCGGCGCTGCGGGGGGGCGTGTCCTCGGACAAGCAGCAGCCGCTGGAGCGCCAGTTCGAGCTGTTCAGCCGGGCCAGCTCGGTGCTGCGGGCCCGCGACCTGGGCTCCATCATCTGCGACATCAAGTTCTCCGAGCTGGGCAACCTGGACGCCTTCTGGGCCGACTACCTGAGCGGCGCCCTGCTGGAGGCGCTGAAGGGCGTCTTCATCACCGACTCCCTCAAGCGGGCGGCGGGCCGCGAGGGCGTGCGGCTGCTGGTCAGCGTGGACCAGGACGACTACGAGGAGGGCCGCAGGCTGCTGCTGGGGAGCCAGGATCGGGCCTGGTACTAGGCCGGGACCGGGTGAGCGCCACGCCCCCCTCTGTCTCTGTTTCTGTCTCTCTGTCTCTGTTTCTGTTTCTGTCTCTCTCTGTTTCTGTCTCTGTGTCTGTTTCTGTCTCTCTGTTTCTGTCTCTCTGTCTCTGTTTCTGTCTCTCTGTCTCTGTTTCTGTTTCTGTCTCTCTCTGTTTCTGTCTCTGTCTCTGTTTCTGTCTCTCTGTTTCTGTCTCTCTGTCTCTGTTTCTGTCTCTCTGTCTCTGTTTCTGTCTCTCTCTGTTTCTGTCTCTCTGTTTCTGTCTCTCTCTGTTTCTGTCTCTCTGTCTCTGTTTCTGTCTCTCTGTCTCTGTTTCTGTCTCTCTCTGTTTCTGTTTCTTTCTGTCTCTCTGTTTCGGTTTCTGTCTCTCTGTCTCTGTTTCTGTCTCTCTCTTTCTGTTTCTGTCTCTGTTTCGGTTTCTGTATCTCTGTTTCTGTCTCGGTCTCTCTCTGTTTCTGTTTCTCTCTGTCTCTGTTTCTGTCTCTCTCTGTTTCTGTCTCTCTGTTCTCTCTGTTTCTGTCTCTCTGTTTCTGTTTCTTTCTGTCTGTTTCTGTTTCTCTCTGTCTCTGTTTCTGTCTCTCTCTGTTTCTGTCTCTCTGTTCTCTCTGTTTCTGTCTCTCTGTTTCTGTTTCTTTCTGTCTGTTTCTGTTTCTCTCTGTCTCTGTTTCTGTCTCTCTCTGTTTCTGTCTCTCTGTTCTCTCTGTTTCTGTCTCTCTGTTTCTGTTTCTTTCTGTCTGTTTCTGTCTCTCTCTGTTTCGGTTTCTGTATCTCTGTTTCTGTCTCTCTGTTTCTTTCTGTCTCTGTTTCTGTCTCTCTCTGTTTCTGTATCTCTGTTTCTGTCTTTGTTTCTGTCTCTCTGTGTCTCTCTGTGTCTCTCTCTCTCTCTCTCTCACTCTGTGCTGTCAGGCAGTGACTTCCTGCTTATTGTACGTTGTTGATGTTCTCTTTCTGGCTCACGCTCACTCCTGCTCCAAGTGGTGGTGCATCCAGGGACATGATTTCTTTTCCACCTGATTTTTCTTTATTAAACAGGAAATGCTGATTGACAGGCTGTAAAAGCCTTTGGGGCAGTGCTGTTTTGCTTTATTGCTGAACATTCTCTCCTTCCGGTGGCTGTCAGAGTATAAAAGCTCTGTGTGTGTGTGTGTGTGTGTGTGTGTGTCCTCTGCCTCTGGAACTATGTATCTCTTGATTAATAGGGAAAATCAGGAAAGACATCAGTGGCATCTCAGTCCTGTGTCAGGATGTTTGTCAGTGCTGGGTTACGTGTGTTCCACATGCAGTGTGCTTTGGAAACGCTGTTACATTACGCTATGCTGTTAAATAATTAATTCAGCAATCCTTACCGTATAAAAAGCTGCGATTTTTTTGGTGAAGAAATATGGGAAGCTTCAGTCGCATCTGTGGCATCTCACAAAAACTGAACGGGTGTGCTCAGTTTGCAGTGAGATCTGCGATCCTGCCCTTTCACGCTGTCACAGTGCAGCTGTGTTAATTGTTTAATACGTCATGTAATATGTTCCAGGAATCCTCTCCTTCATTGCTGTTGCATATCTTATGCGCTGAATTGTAATGCAGGGATCATCAAATCTGGCCCTCAAATCCAAATCCAGGCCTGGTTTTCTCTCTTTCCGGGTAATTACCTGAACAATTAGCGCTGCTGATTGGCCAGACTGGCTTCACCCCGACTCCCAGCTGAAGGGAGGGTGGAGAACCAGCATTACTCGGCCTGGCGGACCGTGATTTGGTGATCCCTGTTGTAATGCTACCAACGGCCACTCGAGGGCAGGCTTTCCCACACCCTGCTCTGCAGCTATGCTCTGAATATAAATTTTCGAAAACAGAAATAAATATTGATGTACTGTGCCTTGGATGTAGTCTAGTGTTACACTCTCATACATTTTATGGTTTTATGTTTGAATCGTCAAAAATTGTCTGTCTCACGGGAGTGTGTTTAAGCCAGAAACGTACTACCATCCAGACTGACAAATATCCACGCCGTCTTTGACCTGATGGTGTTTATTTTAATCTGAGCAAAGAGTAACTGACTCGTTTGAATCATGCTGCACTAATTTTGACCACACCATTCCTGTGAGTGTATGGGGCCTTCTCGTTTTTTTTTTTCTGATTACACTGACCCCCCCCCCCTTTTTCCCCCCAGGTCCTGACCTGCTTGAGTTGATTGGAGAACGAGGGACGAGAGTGAGGAGGAAGGAGGAGAACCTCAGTCTCTCCCGTGCTTTCTCCCTCCATTCCGAAGGCCAGTCGCACACAGAAGCGCAGACGCACCGAACCTGAGATGCAGACTAACTTGATGAAAGACTGAACCTCTCCGTACGACCTGAGCTGGGACAGCGGCTGTGTGTCTCCCACTGCAGACTGACCCACACGCACGTACACGTGTACACACACACACACACAATCACACACACGCACACACGCACGCACAATCACACACACACACACACACACACACACACACACACGCAGGCACATACACACACACGCAGGCACACACACACACACACACACACTCGCACGCGTACACACACACACTCACACGCAGACACATACACACAAACACACACAATCACACACACACACACACACACAATCACACACACACACACACACACAATCACACACACACACACACACACACACACAATCACACACACACACACACACAAACACACACGCAGGCACATACACACACACACAATTACACACAAACACACACACACACACGCAGGCACATACACACAATTATACACAAACACACACACGATCACACAAAACACACACACACAAACACGCACACGCAGGCACACACACACAATCACACACAAACACACACGCAGGCACACGCACACGCAGGCAAACACACACACAATCACACAAAACACACACGCAGGCACACACACACATACAATCACACACAAACACACACAATCACACACACGCAGGCACACACACACACTGGCATGCGCACATACGCACACAGACTTGCATACACACACGCATACACACGTGTAGACATGTTTACATGCACATACGCACAGACTCGCATATACACACACACACCTAGACATGTATACACACGCATGCACTCACTCACAGACGCGCACACACACACACACACACACAGACATGTATGCACACACTCACACATACATACACACGCACATACACTCACGCACACACACACAAACACGCCATTAAGTGTTCCCATGATCTTTTGAAGTAAAGAGATGATGTACCTGGAATTGAGGTGCTTATATGACCTGTGGAAAGAGCATGGAGGAAATAATCAGATTATGTTTGTCACAGTGTTATAACACGGGCTGCCGATGACTGCTATGGAGTGCCACACCAACGGGCCATTTATTTCAGTTTAATGGACATAATATAGGTTTGAGAGATGGAGGGGGCCGTTATTGAAGGAGAGGGATCCTGGAGACGATGAAGGCGGTTATTAACGGAGAAGGGGACGGAGTTTTGACCCCGTGGTGAAGGAGAGGAGGGTGGTGGAGGAGAGAGCGGGTGGCAGACGAGTGTGGGGTGGCACGGTCCTGCCGGGGGCCCCGTGTCCACGGACCGCGGCTTTTGGTTTTTTTTTTTTTGCGCGGTACAGAGCGCTCTTTCTTAAAGAGTCCCTGACCGAGGGCCTCGTCCCAGCCAGGCGACGTCACGCGCGCCCTGCGAGAAGAGCAGTGCATTCTGGGAGCTCGGCCGAGCGGGCGGCGGGCGGCAGCTCCTCCTCCAGCCCGCTCCGAGGCCGCCCCCCCCACCCCCCCCCCCGCGGCTCCGGCGGAAAACAAAGCCGTCGGCGGCGTGCGCGGGGTCTGCGCGGGGGCGCGGGGCTCAGCTGGGCTAACCGCGTCCCGGCGGGCGGGGCGGGGGGGGGGGGGGGGAGATTTGGTCAATACGCCGATGATTGAGATTACGGGAACACGGCGCCCGGCTCTGCCCCCTCGCCGGCTCTCCTCGCGGCCCGCCGCGCACGGCGGCGGAACTAATGCCCCGGACTTCATTCATGGCTGTCGGATCAATAGCGTCCCCCCGGCTCCTCTCATCCAGGGGGCAATTTCGGGGGCCGGCGGCCGCTCTCGTCCCGATCAGACCTCTTTAGTACCCGGGTTCCGGGGGAATTTCGGGGATGCGGTGTACTGAAGTGTACATTCTCCTGTGTATATGCATTCATACGACATTAGGACATCGTTGCGTGCAGTAGTTTAGAGTAGAGAACTAGCTGAATTGTAACCAGTGGTAGATTAAATTATATAGGCCGTACGGGTGTGAAGCTTCTGTTTGAAACCCTGGAGTTTTGAGCATGGCAACAAAAAATTTGATTTTTTTCTCTTTTTTTTTTTCTTTTCCTTTTTTATTTCGGTAAAACCTTAATTTAATATATCGGTGGAAAGTGGACAAAAATAAAGTTTCTAATTTAAATAAATCGTGTGGTTGTGTGTTTGCGTGGGCTCCCGCTCCCTGGTCACCTGTGTGTGTTTGCGGACGGACTGGGGAGGAAGCAAGAGGAAGAGGAAGCGCCGTTTCGAAACGCGCGTCTGCGAGACCTAAACAGGCAAATCCATCGCAAGTGCTTTCAACTCACTGCTCTCCGCTCTGCCCCTTTAATCAAATCTAACGCTCTTGACCTTTCTTGTAAAGAGCTCCCGTGGAGAACCGCAATTTTACAAAATGAGCGGCGTCTTAAGAGGGTGGCGCGTTGTCTTGAAGGTCAGATTGCTTGACCTCTCACTCCCCATTTAGAAACCTGCGGTCACCTAATGGCTTCTCTTTGTTCCAACACTTTCTTTTTCATCCCGGGGCTGGCAGTAATTCAGAAGTGAAATGATGCATTCTAAACGGTGCACATCCATGAAGGTAATTTTGTGCAAACCCCAATGTGAAGTCTGGGCGGAGGAAAAAAAAAAAAAAAAAGGCAAATAACGATAAAACATCTTGGTGTAAACGGTGGGAGGTCTTTTGCCTTTTACAGTTTTGTGAACTTCGTCTGTTCTGTAGGGGAATAATATTATAAATGTGTGGCCCAGAATAAAGTTTTTGAGAATCCGCTTATTGGGTGCTGCCTGACTTTTGGAACAGCATCTACCCGAATTTAAACCCAAGAGAAGCCGGATAATTAGCTTAAAAGTCATTTATCGCTGCCGCACCATTGTCTGCTCGGTGTAGGTATAAACTTTTACATGGATCGCTGGCTCGCTAATTATAATTGACTGACTACTTTAAATGAGGGAAGCAGCAGAAGAGATGCTGTGTTGGATCAAGGATTTGCAGCTTTAGCTGGTTTTATATTTATCAGCTTTGCTTGTTAACTAGGTGTCTTCAAAGCTGTTGACGAATGGAAAAAAAAAAAAAAGTTAACCTGAAACGACCATTTCATAGAATCCAATCTATGCTAACTAACTATATATGGAGCCATCCAGTTGACTGGTGTGAACGTGTGGACAGCCTTAAAGGATGGTGTGGCTTGCTTTTGAGTTGCCTTGGAAACAACCTTTCTCTGGTTACAAACAAACCTGAGGGTTTGCTTTCCTTATATGGCATCCGCCGAGGCTGAGGGGTAAGTGTGGGGTGCCGACTGTAGCTGAGCCCTAGCATGTGCCCCCCCCCCCCCCCCAAACACTTCACAGAACAAGCTGGATTTCCAGGCTAAGTTTTCACCAAGCTGGCCCATTACTAATTTTAACAATGTCACGTGTCACTCAGAAATGGAATATATTTGTGTTTATATCTTGATTATTTTTGCTTGCGTGTTGCCTTTAGTTGTTAGTGTCCGTTTTCAGATTGTTTAGCGGGTAAATTTGATCTCTCCTGTATCCACTTCCTTGTTGCTGCCTTTAATTCCAAAACACAACAGTATTACCATGACGACATCACCATTACCACATCATCACGACTAAGCACGATGGTATTTTTGTGTGGCTGGACCAGCCCTTTATCTTCACAGCTGAACCAAATGACAATTTCTATTTCAGCACATGGGCCTAACCGGGGACTGTACTATTTGTCAATAGTGCGACTAGGGAATTAGTAGATTGTGATGTGACTATATGGAGAACGTTCTGACCCATTCTAACTCTAGACACCTAGACATTTAATGTACAGCCCATGTAGAATATTCTAATGTATAATATAATATTTATTTTATTCACACTGAAAAGAGAGGCAAGGGTGCCGAGAGACGGTCAGTCACAGGAGAGGTGAGCGCTGCGTGGTATTGGCTAATGGTGCACAGAGACAGGCCTTTGTAAAGGATTCCAAACTTAACGAGAGATGTGCAACGTTTTAAATTCATAAACTGATCACTTAATAGGCTGGCTGCTCTTACATCTTCAAACCCTAAATCTGCATTATTATTATTATTATTTTATTTTATTTTATTTTGTGCTTACGGGTGAGATCAATGAAGGGGTAGACAAACTTGATGGAATATTTACAGTGCAGTAAATATTTTTTCACCCTCCTGAATATTTTGTATTTGTTCAAATGAACTGATGCATGATCAGGCACAAAAGCGTTACAGAGCACATCTTGGTACTATGAACTCTGAACTCACATTTACCTCGAATCCTTATTCCAATATCATGGAAAAAGCCTCGCTGTTCAGTGTGATATTTGTTTTAACCTGCTGGTGGCAGCAAAAATGCATCGTATTTAAAAGAACTGTTTAGATTTGGTTTGGCCAAGCTCATTCAAACTAGCATTTAACATTTCTTGACGCATTGCATTTTTGAAAGATAATCATAGTTACATCAGCTGGAAATTATGCAGTTCCAACAATGTCCCTGTCATCCTAAATAAATAAGATAGATAAACCCGCGACTGAGTTATTAATAAAGAATCTAAAACTTGTAAAAGTTTAGTCTTATTTGTAAAATATTTGCTCTTTTGGTTTCTGTTTTGTGTGTTCCATTTCTCTCTACTTCCTCTGAACGTTGAGACGTGCTGGCTATTAGGTCTTTGAACCAACGTCCATCCCTCCCTCCACTAATTCGCCCCCAGATTCTCTCTCCTCCGCTCTCTCGCGTGCACGCGCCTTCTTTCTCCTCAGCAGCCGCTCGGTCCATACGTCGTCATGGAAACAGTTGAGACACAGAGAGAGATGGAAAGCGAGGGAGATGGAAAAGGGACAATGAGGGACACAGAGAGATGAAAGGTTAGGGTGTTACCATACTTGCGCGCGTATCCCCCTAACCTGACCAAACCCCCTTCACCTCTAACCTGCTGTCTCTATTTCCAACCCCCACCCCCACACCAACACCTCCTTTTCCTTCTGTCCTTCCTCTTCTTTCACTGCCCCCCTACACACACCTCTGCCCCCCCATACCTCTCCCTTCTCTCCTTCTCCCCCATCTTGCTCTCTCCATCTCTCGTGTCCAGGCAGCCAGCGCGCATGGCGGAGATAGCGGCGTTCACCGATGGAAGCGCGGGTAATGTTTCCCCAACAAAAGAGAAAAGAAAATCTGTACAACTTTGCATATTGATAACTTATCTTTGCATATGTTTCCTCCCCTCCTTTGCGCCTATCCCCTCTTTTCCCCGCCCTCTCTCCTCCTCTTTGCCTTCCCTCATTTCCTTGCTGTTTTGAAATATTTTTTTTTCCTGACTCTTCGTTTTATTTTAATTAAACAAAATGCCGATCCCTATGAATTGCCAACTGGGAGCAAAGCTCACTCTTGTCAGGGCAATAAAGGGAGGGAGACTCGGATTGGAACAGGGCGATGGGCAAAGATATATTAGCCTCAGTGATTTCTTGCATGCGCCGGGGATTTTCTTTTTATTGATTAGAAAGAAATTAATTCATGGGGCAACCCTTTCTCTTTCTCCCTCTCCAACCCTCCCTCTCTTTCGCTCTCGCTCTGTCTGCGAATCGCGCTGTGCCTATCGCCTGTTCTGCATGGTGTATTACAGGCGGTGGATCGCGGGAATATTTGATTTGGAATGTGGAGAGCACCCGCTCTATTATGCATGCACGCGGCATTACAGTGAAGCACAGTTACTGACGTCGCAGTTACATAGCCCACTCTTGTGAATGCTGAGTAGCTACTGCAGTGATTGTTTCGGAACAGTGCTTGTTACAGTTGTTGTCGTCGTGGTTGTTGTGTTCTCATTACCACCCTCATGTATATTGAAAAGAGATCTCGAAAATGGCTGTGCTTTTCGCGAACATAATCATCAAATAACATGACCCTGGAAACGCCACCCTAAATTGGGGTCGTTTTGAGCTGAAATGAAAAAAACAGGAAAAAACTACAACAATAGAGATTTATATGGATATCGAGGGTGTCATTCATTATTGTTATTATAAAAGATATTTATAAGCATGAGTAGGTTTGACGACGGTCTAAAGACAGAAAAGTGGAATTGCCATCTACTGCCAATCTTAGTTTACGGCAAAGCGTTAATATAAACCGAATCCTCATATGTCCTCTTTGTGTAATTTTCCGTTCATTTGTATTTGTCTGGGTCTTTGTTGCTGTGCTTTAATTTCGAGCTTCTGCGGAGTAAGAACCTATAACTGCACTCACACATATCCCGTGTGCATGCGTGGGTGTGTCCTTGTTGGTGTGTGCGCGTGAGTAAGTAAATGTATTTAGTGTTGCTGTGTAATTGTTATTCAATGTGGTCGATATTGGATCGACAGCATTCCGGATAACTGCAGTTAATATAATAGTAATAAGGCCTGCACGGGAGGTAGCGGTGTTCGTGGCTATCAGGGCTGATACGCCGCCGAAGGGAAATCGATGGACAGACTGAGTTAATTATGAGAAAATCAATTAAGAGGAGGGGATTGAAGCTTTAAGAAGCCGAGCTACGGGTGCAGACCGGCAGAGCAGGTGAAAGGATGGAGACCCGATCGAGGTCCCTGCCGAGCCCAGTAGTCCTCCTAGCTTTGCGCTGTTTGTAGGCTATATCCTATTTGCGGTGGTGGCACCAAGTCAGATTAATTTATTGAATAAAACCCGTTGTCATTGCTCTTACATATTTTACCTACTTACAATTTTTTTTATTACTATTTTAAAACGTATTGGCTACACATTGACATTAACCTGTTATTTTGGAAAATAAGGAAAGTCGCAATCTTTTGCGTTACAGTTTAACTCCAGGATGAAAACATTTTTGGCATATGCTGTTATTTCATCGGGGTATGAAGGACAGGAACTTGCTGGCCAATAAATAGGCAACACGAACTTAAGTTCCTGTTGTTTTGTTTTAACCCATTGAGTGCAAAGTGCTGAATTATATTGACTATTCTAGAATCACTGGTCAATTGCACGAATCTTCATATTGTTTTAGGGATATTTTACACATTACAGAACGGATAACCAAGTTGTGCCTGAACTTATACGTACGTCTTTCCCTCTGTTATATCTTATAATATTTGAATAACATTGTATTACTGATATTTTTGAATTTTTTAAACAGGCGTATACACTACAGCCACGACGACTGTGTTCCAGGTAAACTCTGCTTTATCACCAACGGCACATGTAAAGTAAACTTTAACAACTAAACGAGCTAGGCGATTTAATGACAAATAGACAGTTTATCAAACACAGCTACTTAGCCTATAGCAGGGTACATAGCCTACAACATAATTATAGACAGCCAACTGTACAAACCCCGAGGCGTGAACATCCAAGTTAGCTATTTTTAAAGTAGACTACCTAGCTTAAAAGACTAGTCATGCACGTCTTTAAAACAAGATTTCCACAGACAAATTGGCATTTTGGTAGGCCTGATCGTAACCCGTACGTTAAATATTTGTTATTTTTTGGTTGGATTACTTTAGTCAGATGTCGGGACGCTGCCATTTTGCCCTGGAAAATATTTACCGCCTTGTTTGTACTGTCTTTGAAATACCGACGATTTACATTTTTATTTTCTAATGAAACAAAATAAATAGTCACCAAAATAGTCACCTGTACTCTGGAGCTGTTTTTCATGCTGTCATTGAGAAAACGCCTAAGTAAAATTATTATATCAAAAGGAATGTGTAAATCCCCTCATTAACAGACATTATCAGACACTGCGTCACAAAATATCCACGCAGTTATATACAACAAATGCAATCCCTATCAGTAACTACGGAGCTTGTACAAACAGTTTCCAATACGGTTGGCAATACTGTTGTTGGTGGTTTTGCATGGACAGCAGAAAACTAGCATTTTGTTTGTTTGCATAAATGAAATGCTTACGACTGTATGAAAAACAGTAATATGGATGCTATAGTAAATTATTTTCATTCATTTTTAAAATTCAACTTAATTCAGTAACGTATTGCTAGATCAAGTATAGTAATATTTTTATTTGCATATATGCACCTAATTCCTGGTCCAAATTGCATATTTCAGAAATCAAAGAATTACACTGGATTAACGTCATATAAAACATTATGCTTCTATACAATTTTATGTAAACAGGATAATTTAGTGGACAGATTAAAATTGTGTGTGTGTGTGTGAGAGAGAGAGAGAGAGAGAGAGAGAGACAGAGAGAGAGAGAGAGAGAGAGAGAGAGAGAGAGAGAGAGAGAGAGAAAGAAAGAAAGCATGCACCTTTCCCTCTGAGGGTACAAAAGTTTGAGAGCAATTGAACTAAATTTCAAATTGATTTGCAAATAGATTGCCTACACAACAGCCTATGAATATTACTTTTCATTTCAAGGTAAACGAAATAAGTTTGATGTATACACTTCCATCATCGGTGCCATATATGAAACGTCATATTTAAAATTTCGTTCTATTTTTGTCATGTAGTCATTTAAATTGTGTATGATATTTCCTATAATTTTACCACTGCACTTTCGAAACATCATTCGCGCCGTATGAGCAAGAACATCTACAGTATATAAAAACTAACCGTCAAATACATCGGAAATCTAATATTCATATTTATGCAATTTTTATAATTGTCATGCATGAATGTTAATTATATACTTTTAAATATGCAAATAAGTCTTTAAATAAGTTTTGATTCTTTTTATCCAGCACGCAGCTTATGCGACCGATGCCACACCCACCTGTAAATTAAGTCGCCTATGAATTAGAAAATAAAGCATTGGAAAATGTATTTTTATGCTGCAGTCATATTACACGGAAAATATTTGTATCCGTTTTAATACTTGCTGCCGAAGTAGGTGACTTAAACAACGTTTTTAGAACCCTATATTCTATGCCATGTACATATTCATTCTGATTTGGCTATTTCAAAAATGTGCATTTCTCTTTTCCAAATAATAGCCAATGGATTTTTTGGATCCACTTACCAAATAGCTGATGAACAGAACTAAGATTTGAGATGCGTGCGTATTTGACCTGTTATTTTAAGACGCCGCGATTTTGCAGGAAACCGTCTCCATCTTAAAGTATTTCGCGTTTTTCTATGATTTAATTTGGCCTCAGATATTGTTGCAACCTGTACATTATGACGTAAATTACAAGTTAAATGTAAATGTATTCAAAAGTATAAAGAATGTTTAGAAGGTGGAATTAGCAGATTGTTGAGACTACAAAGTGAGCTGAAGACACAGGGAAGAAAGATAGGGGGAAAAAAATGAATATAAACAAGATATGAAAAACAAGTCATGGGATAACGGACGTTGGACAGTGATACCTAAGTTCGATTGGGTCCGATTCTTCGAGAAATTTGAGCATTTGTTGTCGCATTAACTTCGGAACTAGAAACATGTGCATTATGTAACCTATTAGGTTGAACTACTTCCATTTTCTTCGTTCATATTACTTTTCCCCCCCACCATTGCTTTTTGTAATTCTTCAACCATCGAACAGCGCTTTGAAGAGTATGAGTTCATGTGTGGCAAAAGCTGTGGCAAAATTCTTTTCTGTGTTTGAATTAAGATAATACATTTTTGGGACGTTATAGCCTATTCGATAGTCTGCTGTGGCTGTATAGAGAGAAGGTTTGTTTAGAACACGGAACGTTTGTAGGGTAAATACAAGACGTGAGCCCGCATCCCCGTCACTGATTGATTTAATAAGAACGATCAGATCAGATATTTTGTTTATAAAGTGGAAATAATTAATATATCGATAATTTCAGGGGGAATATGAAGGCAGGCAAATAATTAGGATTGTTATTTGAATTTTCAATACGTCCTTTAAAAGTCATATGCATTTTACACAATTTAAATGCAGTATTAATTCTTAATATAGTATTTCAGAACAGTCAGAACACTTCAGAACATTTTAGAACATGTTGCTCTTCAAATGTTTAAAAATATTCAGTGAATTTGTTAATAGCCTATAACCTATAGGCTTAACCAAAGTAGTGGACTATTTCTGGTGAAAGCATTCTGAAAACAGTATTCTGTAAACACTACAAGAACAAAATGTGTATTATTTTGGGCATATTTGTATGAACTTTAACAGCATTTGCATTTATAAATTATGCTGCAGCTTCCTGTTGTCAAGTTTGGTAAAGTTTAGTCATTAATACCGCCGTTTAGCAAGCAGGTAGGCTAACAATTGAACGAAAGCTACTGATTAGGCCATACTATTTAGCAAGTAGCGGTGTATAACTCACTTGTGTTTAGAGTTGTTCCGTAAAAGTAATGGGAGAGATCATAATGATAATTATAAATGACGGCTCTGGCAGAAAGCGAATATTTTCCTTGACGGTGTAGTTTATGCGTGTGTAAATGCAGGCCATTGTGAAATCGAATTATGTCATATAGGATATTAGGATCAGTGGCCCCTCGTACAATCAAACAATATTGTAATGCAATATGAGAAGCGATGAGCGACAATATTTAGAATTTAAAATAATATACAACTGGCATTGTCACCCAAGGCGAAATCTCCTTTGTGTCCGTTTTATCAATCCAACACAGACATGGCATATGTCACCTTTTTATGTTCGATGACCGTCATGAAAACATTTTTGTCATTGCCTCTTAGAAGAGTGATTCTGCATTTTTTAATGGAAGTAAAAACAAACCAAACAATTTGTGTCATACAAATCCAACGTTCAATTAAAAAAAAAAAATTATACACAACTTAATCCAGTCCGCATGTGCTCTGTTCTATAGGATATTGTTCTGTGTCCCTCCACGGGACACAGCACAATATGCAGTAAAACGACCCCGTGTCAAAGGGCAGTTGGCCACTACCTCAATTAGAATAGACAGATTGCAACTGCATGCGGCACCCTTGGTTAATAAAGGCGCTGTGGGTTACTTCTACCGCGAGTGCGGAGTTTTCAGTGAACGCCAGTTGCTCTCAATCACTACACACCACAATGACCCTTTAAGATTCGGTTTAACTGCTAATATTCAGTGCAAGTGCAGATGACCTTCGCTGTGTTGAGAGTGCTTGGGTAGTATGCGGCACATATGAAAATCGCTGCACTTCAACTTCGTGGAGATGAAAAGGTAGGCAAAGTGGATTATTGTTTTTAAATAATGTAGTAGGCTAGGTGAAATGCCCTGACAATTGAAACGGAAAGTGCAGAGTCACGCGCAGCAAATGCTCAGTAAAATATATTCTTTCTGAGCGAGATTTACTCTGTCAAAGTTGATTTAACAGTGAACATTTGCAGTGTGTGAATCGATGCTGTGCATTCGATATCTGACCTCATAGGTGCACAGGGTTCCGCGCTAAATGTTATTTTTGAGTGAGCTTGGATAATAAATACAACGTGCAGACGTCGTTTGAGATTTGTGGGAATATGCGGGTTGATCATTATGGGAAAATTATTGGCCCATATATTATTTACTGACATATAATTTTGCCATTTAATTGCGTTTAATTGATTGTAATAATTTTGTCAACATGACTGCTATTGGCTTTTGGTGCTGGTTAAATGTGAATGAAACCTGGTCGCAATGCAGACTTTATTTAAGCCAAAATAATAATAAATAAAATTTAAAAAACACAAATCAAGCAAGTGATACGCTATTTTCCAGTTGCTTACACGATAGTTTCCGTTCAGGCCGTTAACTGAAATAAACGAAAACAACGTGACTAAAGAAAGAAACGACAGTTCACTTTAATGTGGGAATCGAGGCCAGCCCATCTTGCGGTTAGATTGAATCAGACTGAATGAACGACATTATCAGGGCACTGGCAGGAGTACGGGCTTTTTTTGACAGAGGATGCTATGACTTGGTTGGTTTACTTTTCGACTGGACATGCACCTATAGTGTGATATTGGCTACGCACAATAGCCTATACACACCATGAGCTGCAATAAACGGTGGCGCGTTTAGTGATTAATTGATCAGCGATGCCACGATGGAACACAGACACGACACATATTCTATATATGCGCGTCTGTGGTCCGTGTGGTTAGAGTGTGATCAAGCGGAGGGGTCAGAGTGCAAATTCATCCCAGACAGACGACCTCATTCGACTGGATGACCTTTGTGGTCAAACTGCCGTGAGGGGAGGAGGGTGAGGGGACAGCGGGAGGAAAGGGGGGAAAGCGAGAGAGCTAGGGAAAGAGATGGTCTTCTAATTTCACTTTCTCCGCACTATCCTTCACGTTGTTTTTCCTTGTGTGCAGTGTCATCCCTCCCTCCGCTGGTCCTTCATCTCCTCTGTCCTCGTTCGCTGGCTTCTCCTATACGATGTGGCGAATTAACACCTGACCCCTAATAGTGACCTAACCCTCCCCAACCCCCACCAGATTAACACGCACGCACACACACACGCACACGCGCGCGCGCTCACACACACGCACACACACACCAATTCTCATATGTCCACGGTTAATTCTGTGTAATTAATTAGCGATATTTTAAAAAGTATGATCATGGGAATATAATGCACAGACTGGAATGGTGCTCGTATAGACAAGTGGGTTGTGTCCGTAGTCAATGCCATGCACATATGAGTGCGCAGCGTTTCCCAAATGGAAATAAGTTTGATAATTTATGGATAATAGTGTATTTGCAAGTGATGTAATCACACAAATGTGCTGCTCTGTAATCTTCCGCTCTTCTATGCAAGTAAAATGTGTCAGTTAAGAATGCATAAGATTAGTGGCCTATTCGAATATGTTGAAGATCACAATACTCCGACAGCGAGTAAAAAAGAAATGGGCAACGCGCTGAGAAAACTTATGATTCATCGGAAGAGCCTTGGCAGAACAGGCCGAATGTCCCTCGGCAGAACATTATTGTGCTGAAAATATACCCGTTTAGAAAAAAAGAAACAAACGTGGAAGTAGTTATATTAGGCTACGATTCAATATGAAAATTCAGAAGACCGAAGTACGTCTAAACAAACAATACGCCCTCAGGTGTATCCTGGCCGAAAGGTAAACATAATTATTATTATTATTATAATTATTATTATTATTAGCATTATTATTTCTTTATGTACTTACGGGAGTGCAGTTCCTGAAATAATTATTTCGAGAAAGATATTCAGCAGATTTCAACTTTAGTTTTTGAATACATTTAGACTTTGCTATTTTTATATCTTTTATATTCTTTAACCTGTTCTCCCTGGGATTATATTGTATGAAAAATATCGGTATCTGTAGACATTAGCCATTGACGCTTTATCTCTTGTTTGCTTGTTGTTTCTGTATAAAGTTCAAATACACAAATGCTCAGTATCAGGTGCACACGTACGCATTTTCTTTGTTTCCTTATCACAACAAAATGCTACATATTTATTGTATTGTTCATATTTGTAAAAAATAATGTATATATAGTTCTGGCTATATATACACAAAAAAGTGGCTATGCAAGAGTTTTAACTGTGTGTAGGTTCTCTCCCTATGCGGTTGATTTAGGCATACTATTGACGGTACAGGATGGGGCTTTTTTATTGGATTGGGTTTAAATATATGACTTTGCACTATTTTAGCTACAGCATATGCGTCTATTCTGCCAAAAACAAGGATATATGTAGGCATGATTCTTAAATTATTGAGAAGAGTGAGCTAATGGTCGGATCGATTATTCTATGATTGACCGTTCATCCTTTTCAGCACCTTCTGATGGAACAGCACCTTATTACCGGTGCACTTCCAGATCTTTCTAGAAGTTGCTGTTTCAGGAGGTGTTCCCGGAAATGCGTGTTTTGGATCGATTGAAGTCAGCTAATATCCATCCTCAGCATCCTTATCAACATGCTGAAAGCTGAAGTGTCAGTGCTGTCGAGAAACGGACAAGGGAAAGATAGCACCCAAATTCCCATTCCCGGCTCTCCGTTTGGCTCTCTCGTGCCCCGAAACTCTGCGGGATGGGATCAAACGCGTGCACGCCGCTCTGCTATCATGCTTATATTGGGAAGGAGATGGTTGGCGCAGTTCCTGCCCGTGACCAGTAAGTGGTAGCAGAGAGCGGCTGTCTGGCTCGGTTTGGTTTCATACCAATCTTACATGCTGAACTATGGAGGGGAGAGGCGCGAGAGAAAACAGCAGGGAGTTGCAGGGGGAGAGGAAAACTGAAAATACATCTTCTTCTTTACCCCCCCCCCCCCCCCCCCGTCTTTAAAAGCCTCCTCAATCTCTTCCTCTGATTTTGCCCTCCTCTCTGCATTTCCTTAATCTCTCCTCTTAATCCTAAATTTATCTCTCTTGCCAGTCCTTCTCTATTGTCATAATTCTGTCGTCCAGAACCTTTTACTAGTTCCACCTCTCATTGCATCTCTCTAACATTCATCATTTTCAATAATATTTCTAAATGTTTTAAATCTCTCTTTCCCTTTGTCTCCTTTCACACTCGTTATCTACCTTTCCCCCCTCCCTTTCCTTCTCCCTCTTTCTTTTGGTTTATTTTGGCTTCCCTCTTTTGTTTCACCTTAGCCCCTCACTTTTAATTCTCCCTAATTTCACAAAATCAGTAAACATATTTACTGGGGGATTTTTTAAAAACGTGAACGCCACCTTTGCTCTGGGCATTTTTTGTTGTTATCTGAAGTGCTGCGGTGTAATGCTCAAATTGGTGTGAGGCAGGTCCGTGTTGACGGATGGTTCTAATTCTGTGACAATGTTTCAGTCGCAGAAATCAGGAGACTTGCAGTAGCCTACGGCTGAAATGTCTTTTTCTTTCTTTCTCCAATTTACATCATCTTTCTGTTTGCATATATCGTGGGGTCTTTTGTTTCCAGTTTGGATCCATGACACAACCTACATTTGCAGAATTAGCTTTGGAGATTATTGAGTAGTCATTCGGAGGACAATCTAAGATCAATCTAATCATTTGATCTTCTGCCTTGTTTTTTTTTGCTGTTGTTGATCTTTGAGCTTGAAATTGGAGTTTTTTGGAGTTTCGTATTTTGGTTAAGTTGTCTCCTTGAATTGAGAAGGTCCGGTCTTCCTGGTATTTCTAGTTTCTTGATGGGGAGAGAATGTTCCATTTCCAGTGGCCATTTTACCTGTTTTACCTGTTCTCATGTTATTTTCCTTATCCCTTTGTTTTCATGCTCAGCTTGACAACACAAATATGAAATCAAGTTTCTTTTGAAGTGAGCTGGCTTTTGTTTTTCCCATTTCTCTAAGTGATGAAGGATTAGGAAATGGTACAAGAACACACAACTTATTCTACAACTCTATTGCAGTCTGTATGTACCTCGATTATGCTTAGAAAAATATAATAAGAATGATTGTTTTATCAAATTAATAACAAAATGCTTTTTTTGCATGGTCAGAATTTTTTTCAATATTTATAGGAAATATATTTTAAAAATGTGGCTTTCCGATTAGAAATGGTAAGCCATCAGTCCAATAAGGATGTGAATGTTGGAGAATAGTTCAGTTTGCTTTATAGTGTCATAGCTATAGTAGTCACACCAAAACATGGGAGAACTATGGATATGATTAATTCTAATGATACATAACATAGCATTAAATTACATAATTTACTTACAAAGCAGGTGATCTCTGCAACAAATAGATTTTTCATGTTTTCCACCTGAGTTAAAAGCTCTGCTCTACTCGTATGAGTTGTTAGTGAACTGGAACAAAATGTGAATGAAGTCTTCCTGAGAGAGAGAAATACAGAGAGAGGGATTCGTACTGCCTCAATGGTCATGTATGAAAGTCCCGAGATCTCTATTACTCTGTAAAAACTCATGGATGCAAGACATGAACCAACATAAAATCAAAAAGATTGACATAAAATCCAATTTGTGTCAGTAACACTGATATGGATTTGAGGACAATTAAGGAAGAACTTGTTTTAGTTAAGACTAATATTACAGTAACTTATATATGCAAAGAGATACGAGACACTACTACGACAGGAGAGTCACCTGTGATCTATAATTTTCTTTCACAGTATATTTCTGTTATACACACATACACCGGGTATCTGGCAGCCCTGTCAGGGCCCCGGGCTGTCCGGTACCAGGCTTCGACTACTGTCAAAAAAATCAGAGGAAAGAAGAGTCACAAAATAAAACGTTTGGGTTCTAAACGATGTCTTGCTAAAATAAGCCTGATTTTACGGTGTAAATGAGTGCAGAGCAGAACGTGTCAAAAAAACGAACAAATATTCCAACACATCGAATATGAATTGAGCATTTTAAAAAAGGTGCACATTTTTTTTCAAGACGCAAGCTCTGTGAGGCAAGATGCAGGTAGACGGTGTCCTGTCTCTGTGAGGGAGGTGCAGGTAGACGGTGTCGTGTCTCTGTGAGGGAGGTGCAGGTAGACGGTGTCCTGTCTCTGTGAGGGAGGTGCAGGTAGACGGTGTCGTGTCTCTGTGAGGGAGGTGCAGGTAGACGGTGTCGTGTCTCTGTGAGGGAGGTGCAGGTAGACGGTGTCGTGTCTCTGTGAGGGAGGTGCAGGTAGACGGTGTCGTGTCTCTGTGAGGGAGGTGCAGGTAGACGGTGTTGTGTGTGGCCGTGCTTTGAAGCTGGGGCCTGGTTCAGACCGGCTTCTGGAAGATTCCGATGGCTTACTGAAGGTGTAACAGCAGCACGTGAGGTCTTCTCAGTGCCAGCTGCGAGTCTGCCTGGATTGAAAAAAGATAATGGTGCAGCAGTGTACCTTAAATTCTCCCGTTGACTACAAATGCATATTTTAAACTTTTCCTTTATGACCCGCCGCGCAAGGGTGAGGGAGGGAGGGAGGGAGGGAGAGAGAGGAAGGGAGGGAGTGAGGGAGGGAGGGACTCTGTCTGTTTGGGGCCGCACGGGAGACAGGCCAGGAAGGAATGCAGGCGCCCGAGCTTCGGGTGACACGCGCAGGTCTCGCGGCAAAGACGGCGGGGAATCAGCGCGCCCGTCAGCCGAGAGCAGTTTGATGAGAAATTCCGGCACGCGCGCGGGGGGCGGGCGCGTGCCGGAAGGGAACGTGCGTCCGCGCGGGCTGGGGCGTGTCCGCCGTATCAATAGGTTAATGGCCCCGATGTCAGTTTCAGTGACTGCCTGATTAGTTGTGTGTTCACTAATCCGCACACAAACGGGGAACTATTGGCTTTCCCATTGATTTTAGCACCGCGAGCAAGGAGAGGAAAGAGGAGGGGCCAGGTATTGATTGACCCCAAATTAGCCCCCCCGCTTGCCTCTCTTCACTCAATCCCGGCTCCGCTATTGGATGTTTCGGCAGACAAACACTTCGTCTGATTGGTCGCTCTGAGCTGATAGAATCTCTTCTGTTCTCTTTATTAGTATTAATTCTGCGGGAACAGATTCTCTGGCCTGGTTTCAGCTGATATTTGTCCTTAAGTTTGACATACAAATAAATGGCAGTGGTCATATTTTGTCATGCATAAACACAATTTGGCTATATAAGATAGGTGATTGCTGAACTTGCAGAAATGTATTTGTGAAGAAAACACCACACTTGCATTTATTTATATCAAAGTCGAAGGCAAAGGTTTATTGAATCCAGTCCTGTGTTTTTCACGAATGAACACATTTTTCCAAAATCTGAAACAGGCACACTTTTCAGCACACCCCCCTTTAGCCTGAGTTCATCATCCATCCATCCATCCATCCATCCATTTTCAAATTCACTTATTTGTGGTCAGGGTGATTGGGGGGGGGGGTGGTGGTATTGGACCGTATTCCAGCATGCATTGGGCAAGAGGCAAGGAATACACCCTGGACAGGTCACCAATCCACCGAGGGCCTGGGTTTATCATTGGTTTATTCCCTCTGGCAAGCCGTCAGTTTTGTTTTAGTTGATCTCAAACACAGTCGAATGATCACCAAACATAATGAAAAAAGTTTGTTTTAAAAAAAAAAGATTAATGTAAATGTAAATACGCATGAACGTATTTGCAGTCCGTTAAAAAGTAAATGTTGATCGAATCATTTCTGTGTCATTTCTCTTTTCACCTTCATTTTCTCATTTTTTGTCCCTCTGCCTCTTCTCCCTCCCTCTCTCTCTCCGTATTTGCGACGCTTGTCTGAATTATTATCTCTTTCCTTCCTCTCGCAAATCTCATTCGTTCCCTCTCAAGCAACCAGTTTCCTCTTCCTCTTTCTTTTCTTCTCTGTATCTATCAATCCATCTTCTTCTCCTTTGACTCTCATAATTCCCTCTACCCCTACCTGACCCCCCTCCCTCCCCCCGCTCCCTCGCTCTCTCTCTCCCTCTCTATGTAAGCAAGAGTGAGGAGGTTGTTAAACATTTTTCTTCTCTCTTAATTGTTTTGACTTGTGCGATTGGCATCCCGATTAGGGCCCATTGATTTCCTGGCGCTAAGTGCATTGATTTTTAAATTTCTTATTGATCCCGGCTCTAAATCTCCCCAACCACACTCTCACTGCACACAGATGTGGAGAAAGCGAGAGAGGGAAGGAGGCTGAGAGAGAGAGAGAGAGAGAGAGAGAGAGAGGGGGGTTAGGTAAATACACAGACTCTGAACACTACAGTACATTAAGACAGTGCTGAATGGGAGAGATAGAGAGAGAGAGAGAGAGAGAGAGAGAGAGAGAAATGCACACATTGAGTGACTGGGAAATGGGGCCAGAGAAGGACAATACAGCACCCAGGTTGAATGAAGAGTAATATAGATGCACACTGGCCCTGAGATATAGGCTTTTCTGTGCATGCCCAGACTGACCATAGAGTGCAGTATCCAGGCACTGCTGGAACAGTATAGAACATATGGCTGGGTCTCGAGCTCCTTTTAAAACGTGTCTGTTGGTTTATCAAGGAAACAGTGTGTGCGTTTATGTGGCTGTGGGTCACAGGAACAGATCTGTGTGTCTGTCTGTGTAGCTGTTGGTCCCATATATTTGAGCAAAACTTGACACTTCTCTGTTAAAGATGCAAGGTTTGCGGATGTTAGTCCGTTGACGTTTTTATCAAATTTTACTTTTTTTTGTTGTTGTTTGAATTGTCTAATCCACACACTCTCAGAAATAAAAGTACATTGGAGGTACGGTACATTTTTGTTCTTGGAGGTACACATTTATCAAAAAGTACCCTGAAAGGGTGCAATATTGTTCTTTTGGTGCCAATAATGACCTTTTACAAACAAATAAGGTACAAATGAATGATTAAACCCACAGCTAGGGGTACAATTTTATGTACCTATAGGGCCCTACTTCACTGTTCCTTTTTAGGCACTTTTTTGTACCCCTTTTTTTCTGAGAGTGCGCATGCATGTGCACTTGTTCTGGTGAAGCCGTCTGAAGGGATGGTGCAGGGCAGAGCAGGACAGAGCGCGACACAGTGGCACAGTGGCATCGGGCTCTGCCGGTGCATAGGGGGTCACAGATCTGTCCCAGGAGGGCAAGGGCGCATGCCTGCGTTTCTTTGCCTTTTGTTTTCTGACACTCTGACAATACCAGCGCTGCTTCCCTCCCGTGTAAGTCCGTATCACAACTTCTTTCACCCGGGATAACGTGTGCAGATTTAGGCTGTAGCCCATCACGTTAGCAGCGATGTCTGATAGAAAAGACGATTGGGCTGGATTGAGTCATTAAGAGCACAGGTTGCTATGTAATGCAGAACTGGATCAGCCCTGGGTAGGCATGGGCAGCGCGTAGTGTGCAGTGTGTGTGCTTTACACAGCACGGGCCGCACTTCGGTCCATCTTCGGCACCCTGTTCTGTTCTCATGTCTCGTGTTATTGGACATTATTGTCCCACTGGACAGGCGGTGGGCTTGCTTGTGCTTTGGATGTTTTTTTTTAAGAGCTTCCCTCGCGTCCTCTTTGTGACGAAGTATCCGTCGATTGCTGAACGCAACGCAGCTTTTCACTGAAGCAGCGCTTCAGCTGATCACTCCGCTTGTGTAATTCATTTATCACTGAAGCACAAGGGCAAACATTGCATATGGCGTTAAACTGTCTTTCAAAGTGACAAACATAGAACGTGGAGGAAACCATGTAATTTTGCACTGTAATGTAGATAGTGGAGAAAAGTGTCGTCACTGATGCTCATTAACAGAATATGGACCAGACCCCTTTTCATGAGAGAAAGCACATAATTAGGAGCTGTTGTGATACGTTATGCTTCAAATTGTGTTTGTGGGCTGCTATCCATGACCAAAACACAGACCTGATGTAGGTATAGTGACTATCTGGATGCATGTAAAATCCCTAGAGATTGCAAATAATTTGAAAATAAATGTTTATTTTTCACCGATGAACAGATCAGAATTCTTACTTAATATGATATTTTTCATGCGTACATGTGACAAATGGAACTGATATGTGGTAAATGGAAATGCTGAATGAACATGCTGTAGAAATCGATTGCCTTGGAGAGAGACCGTGATTGTGAATTTGTTCTCTCAACATATCCCCCTTTCAGAGCATTTATATACCTTTTTTTTTTACTAGTGACATGTTTCATTGAGAAATTCTAAGAGATCAGCAAAGAGGGTGTTCTGCATTTTGTCAGCATTCTGAGGGTTAAAAGTTAAGTAAAATAAAATTGCATGTCCATAAGTTGCATGAATTGTATAATAGAATAAAATCCCGTTAGGCTTGCGTGTGATGCATTGGCAAATATGAATTTGTGAAAATGACCTCTTTAAGATGGACGTTTGAATAAAAAGTCTGCCCTGCCCTGCCCTGGCCGCTCGTTCGTTTTATATCGTTGGGCCAGGAGTTCCAGAGCATGGTCCCCTTAATTGGGACTGCTGCCTTTGCAAATTATAAGATAAAACTGCGGTTTTATTTGAATGGAGCGGGACTAACTGCACCTTGGCAGAGGGGCTGGTTCAATATGAGTTTGTAAAATATGGCATGCCCTTTGTAAGTCTGCAATGTAATGAAATCACCCTGTCCAAAAGTGTTTATGAGAGTTATGGCATTTTGCAGTTTTTTTTATTTTTATTAATGCTCTTTTGCACTTTGTGGAGAAAGTGATGAGGTTTGATGGTACACGTAGTCACGTAGTAAAATATCAAATAAAATCATGCAAATGCATCATATACGTGTGTGTGTGTGCATGTGTGCCTTGTGCGTGCGTGTGTGTGTGTGTACGAGCACGTGTGTGTGTGTGCGTGTGTCGATATGTGTGTGTTTATAGCTGTTCTCAATTTTTTTAACATGTTGGAATCGATTGAATTACCTAAATATGAAAGACTATTTTATTTTGATCTTTTCATCTTGAAAATATCAAATACTGTAAAATGCAAAATGCAACCATTTTTATACCATCCAGTTATTTAAACTCAGGCAGTAATTATTTAGCCAGCATTTAATATTCCAACTATTATTTCTCTGCCAGATCTGTAACTAGTTCAGTGTATTAAGTGAATTACATATTTCAAATTCATTTGAACATCTTTCCCTGACAATAGTCTTAATAAAGATCTCAACCCTAAATAATGCTTTGCTTTAATACTTTCTTTTATCAATATTTCAGACTGAAGAATGCAAAATGTACAGAATAAATCCCTTGAAAAGTTATATACACCAGTACCAATACCCCCGCGTGAAAATGCAAAATAAGTTCTACTTTCAAATGCATTGTCTTCTCTGCTGAAATGTATTTATGGAATCTACGGAATTTAGCTGTTACAGTCAACGACTAATTTCAGATTTTGGTCACTTCCAGCTCTGTCCCCTGGCTGCTGTATTTCTATGGGGTAAATCTCTCTGCTTTCCCCACTGCAAATTTATATCAAGCCCACCCCAGCCAGATGATGAATATCTCATTGGGTGCATATGACAAAGAGCTCCAACATTGACTCTCTGCATTTAGTCTTCCGTTGCTGGGGAAAAAAACAGGTCTACTCTCGAAAGTTATGGACTGAATACCAAACTATGAGCCCGGACCTTTACGTATCTGTCCCATTATCCAAAGCTTTTTATGACAAATTTTAAATGGATGCTTCTTTGAGACAACAGCAGGGTCAGTTCTACATAAGGCCTGATATTTAGGATGAGGCATCCTAAACGTCGTGCTGCGATCTCAATTTTGGCGATTTTGACAATTAGCATAAAAAAACGACATTAGCCATTTTAACATTGGAAGAAGGAAGAAAGAAGAAAGAAGTCAGACGGCGGACATCTTCCTTCTCGGCCCTGAGCAGTGAGACACAGTAGCGTCGGCGGGGCTCCAAAGGGGGCTCAGACCGGGGTGGGGGGCTCAGGCCAGGGTGAGGGCCGGGGCGGGGTGGGGGCTGAGGCGGCCGGGCCCGGTTCGGGTCCGTGGGGGGGAGGAAATGTCCCGTCGCTCCCGCCGGGCCGAGTCATCATCTAATGGAGGCAGCGGCAGTGGGCTCCGCTCATCCGGGACATCAGGCGCACAGATTTGGGAGCGTACGCCAAGCTGGGGGCCAGCGTGCGGTCCTTTTATTTCCTTTCTCCCTTTTTTTTTTAAAAACCGAAGAATAGAGAGGCGGCAGAGCCAGCCAACAGGGCGGCCATTACTAAAAAAACCCCATCAGACGCAAGCTGGGCTGAGCCCAGCGAGGCCCGCTCTCTCTGCGGAAAATCCACAACAACAACCGCGACGACGGTGGCGACGGTGGCCGGGCGCGCCTTCCTCCAGACCTCTGCCTTTACCGTTTCACATCATCTCCCCCCCCCCCCCCCCCCCACCCTTTCAGCCGTGGCAAAGTTTTAAAAAACAAAATGGAGGAGCGTGTTGAGGCTTGCCGCAGTATGAATTTATTTGGCCGGCGAAGTTCGATTAATTGTCTCCCACATTTACTGGAAATGTCTCGTCCATCCGCATTAATTTACATATTAAGATTAACCGTTTTAAATAGATTTGAAATAGGATGTAACAATTACACATTCAAGAAGCAATATTTCAGCTAACCGGTTCATTTATTTAACATAAATAGTATATATAATTTCCAGTAATGTTAAGCAGCTTAATATTTTGATAGCTTTAATAAATCAATAAATATTGAAAAACACTGAGAAATGCACACCATATTTAAGACATTAGATACTTAAATATTCTATATTAATGATTCATGTACTTAGCAAAAATATAAAGTAAATATTTTTTAGTTGTATAATAATTAGTATTTTTTAAATAAAGTTTTAAAACAGGGCATAAGAGCGGCATGCACATCACACTAAGACATGAAGACATGACATCACAAAGCAGATATGGCTAAACGGCCACTGCAAAGAACAAAGCAGTCTGTTTATGCTCCAGTGAAAAAGAGACAATGGGAGTTCCTTTTAAAATAAAGGCTAAACAAATATTTAAAAGCATTACACTAAAGAATATTTCATACATTACATTTACATTACATTTATTTGGCAGACGCTTTTATCCAAAGGGATGTACAATAAGTGCATACGAAAGGTCCACTTTAATAGGATCAGACCTACATATTTTACATGTTAACAATTTTTGTTTGCATGCTTTCGTGTCTTTATACGTTAAACTCATATGTCCGTGCGTCCGGTGTACGTTAAACGACAGGCTGAGGAGGGGGAACAGGTGGGGAAATGAAGGGTATGGTTGCCAGATCCATTCTTATAATTCACTCTATCACCAGCCTTTGGGTGAATTTTCCATTGTGCAAGGACGAGACAATATTCCCCCTTACAACATACCGAGCAATACACATGCAAATTTGTGACAACATCAGACATCATACAAGGCTGACACCTGACTGACTGTGACTGACTGTGATTCAGCCTCAAATGAAGAAGAAGGGCCCTTACGCATGGTCCCTCATTATTTCCCCTGTGCATCGCTCATTAGCAGAACCCTAAATATAGGGATGGTGTTGTGTATTAACAGACCATAGCTACAATACCTCAAGACTAATAAAATTCATATTGGTACTGTAGCCTGGTGGCCAAAGCCACAACCTCCCTGATAATAAATTTTTTCTTTTTTTTTTTTCTTTTTTTTTTTACAGGCACACAATATTTATTGTGTTTATTTTCCTGTGGCAGGAACAACCAAATTATTTCAACAAGAAGTTAGAGGGTGAAATCTGGGAGCAGCTGGCCAGAGTCTAGCTTTCAAAAAAAGAATGCATTTTGGTTTTGTACAGCTTATCACTATAACAATTATGTATTCAGAATTGTGTATTTATCTTTTTTTTCCTGCCTAACTTATATGAGTGCCAGTATGGCTAGATAATTCAGGTTGCATATAAAC
The DNA here is from genome assembly GCF_013347855.1 of Anguilla anguilla. Classification (NCBI taxonomy): domain Eukaryota; kingdom Metazoa; phylum Chordata; class Actinopteri; order Anguilliformes; family Anguillidae; genus Anguilla; species Anguilla anguilla. The sequence continues at coordinate 72,745,281 of NC_049201.1, forward strand.
ATTCGTTTTGAATGGGTGAATAAAGGATTTGGCAAGACTCCATCTTAAAAATTCAGCCCCTTTGCTGCCTCTGGGAAGGGTCCTTCTTTCTGCCACAAGCGAGACGTGTAGCTTCTGATAAAGACCAGGATAATCCTCCAGTGTGTGTGTGGAGGAGTACTGCTCTACTCAGATATTTAAATGTCACATTCTTATAAATCGAAAATAGCTGACAGCTGACAAAGTAAAAAAAAAACAAAAAAAAAAACTTGAATATGGAATGACTACATGTTGAATATTAATTTTGATGCCCTAGAAATGCATAATGATCTAACTACTTATTTTACCAAGCCATTTAATTTACTCAGAAATCTTTTTTTTTTACAAAAAGAGATTACCAGTTGAGGTCCATATATTCTTAAAATAATATTAGTTGACAATTAATATCATGTCGCTTACAGGCAGATGTGCAGTGATACATTGGCATGTTATATTTCTGATGTGTTCGTGGCGTGCTGGCTAGCGGCATTGCTACATGGCTACATGGCTGCTTTAGGCTTAAATTTCAGTGCAATTGCACCATGCAGCTCAGGTGTTTGTGCTTTGGTGCCCGATGAACATTGAGCGAACATTGCTTGTTGTATGTAATGAACCCATGAACTGTGAACGCTGAAACACATACACACACACTTTCATTCACACACACCACGCACACATTCGCACAGACACACACACACACACACACACAAACACATGACGCTGAAACACAGCAAATCCAATGACAAAGTCAATTTGGTTTCCGCTGCCTGGTAACAGTGGAGGGACGGCAGGGGTTTCTCAGATGCCTGCTCGTGTCACCCAAAATATTTTTGATTGGCAAGGAGAAGTTCAAAAATGCGAAACACTGACGTGTGAAATCTTCTAAATCACCGAAAGTGTTATGTGTCAGGAATATTTGGACTATAAAATTCCAGAAATGCCACACCTTGCGTATTTTAATGACCACTGAACACATCGATGGTCATGACATTTTCATCTGGCACACAAGTTTTTTATTTGCTGACAAAAGAGTGCCTTTAATTTTATAGCCTAAAGTATATTATTTATATTTCTGTGCCTGATTGCATTTGGCCAAATGGAAAACTGTACATAATAATGTTTTGTAAGTTGCCTACATTGAGTCCTTGGCATTTTCTAAATATTCTCTGAATTTCAGCCTGTGGCTTGACATTATTTTATTTTATTTCCTGTAACTAAAAAGCTTCTATCCACCTCTAAGCCCCGTGAGTAAGATTGTATTTAGATACTCACAATTCAACATTGTAGATGAAGTGTACAAACAGGCCCATAATCAAGACTTCTTCACCTTCAGTGTACTTAAAAACCTAAGAAACTGTAGCCTTCTAATTTAACATGAAGCAAAATTATCAATGTTAAATAAATTCTAGCAATGTTAATCAACTGTCCAATATGGATAATGTATATTCTATCAGTGTTAAGTTGAAGATTTTGAACATTGAAGATTTTGCTGCAGGGAAAATAGCCTTATTTTTTAAATAAAATTATTTCTGAGCATAGAAATACGTTTATATAGTACAGTTCTTTAAAAAGGCTCCACCCAACCGACGTATACATTGTATTTACCATTATATATATATATATATATATATATACGTTTTTTTTTTTTAAACCAAAACAGTTTAATTTACTTTCCACTCCCTTGATCTCAGCAATAGAGATGAGTGCACTTTCTGGCACTGACAAACACAGGGACGATCGCGCCCCAGCGTTTTGCGCGCAGAAAAACTGGAGAACCGTGCACACGCCGGTGTTGACGCTATCATGGAGATGAATTAGCCGAGGGTGTGTTACGCTGCTTAGCCGCCTTTATCTCGGCAGACAATGCCCTGGTGGTCCGCGCTGCCGGGCGCGCCCTCCGCTAACGTGCTCTCGCGCAAGATGCATGTGGCTCTGCGCGTAGAGCGCGTGCAGCCTCAGCACATTCATACAGTAATAAATACAATCAGATTAGTCCCGCCGTGAACTCTATTTCATAAGCTCCGTGCATTCGTCTCATTTTTTGCCGGGCGAAGAGCTACTGATCTCATTTTCAGCCCAAAGTGTCTGTGAGTGTGTGCATGTGTGTGTGCGTGTGCGTGTGTGTGTGTTTGTATGTGTGTGAGTGCGCATGTGTGTGTGCGTGTGCGTGTGTGTGAGTGTGTGTGTGTGTGTTTGTATGTGTGTGAGTGTGTGTGTGTTTGTGTGAATGTTAGTGTGAGTGTGTATGTATGTGTGTGAGTGTGTGGGTGTGTGTGAGTGTGTGTGTGTGTGCGTGTGTTTTTCTGTGTGTATGTGTACATGTGTGTGTGTGAGAGATAGTGTGTGTGTGAATATTTGTGCGTGTGTGTGTGAATGGTGTGTGTGTGTGAGTGTGTAAGTATTTGTGTGTGTGTGTTTGTGTGTGTGTGAATGTGTGTGTGCCTGTGTGAGTGTATGAGTATTTGTGTGTGTGTTCGTGTGTGTGTATGTGGATGAAAGTGTGTGCGTGTGTGCGTGTGTGTGTGTGCGAGCGAGCATGTGTGTGTGTGTATGTGTACGTGTGTGTGTGAGCGTGTGCGTGTGTGTTCTGCATGGTCATTATTCCCAGACTTCCTCTCTGGTGAAAACGTCCGGAGCTCTTTGGGAGGTTTTGAGGAGGGGGTGTCACGTCTCCATTTCCATGGCGAACGCAGGCGTGTGTTTCGGAGCTGCGGCCCCTCTGTCGCTGCGCGTGGAGGCCGATCACAGGCACTGCAGCGGTCCTGCGCCGCGCCGCCCTGCCGAAGAGCCGCCCGTCCCTGCGCCGGCCGCTCGGTCACGCGCCACTTTGTGGGGACTCTGTGGTGCATGCTGGGAAATCAATGCAGTGTGTAGTAAGGCTGAGGACCCGGGGGTCTGTGACCGGAGGGCTTTGGGCTCCTGAACCTCACATGGTTCACGTCAGGTATGGGTCGTAAAGGAGATCCAGGATGTGTATGTGCTACGCTTGCACAAGTTTCCCCTCATGATTTGGCCCCAGCAATGAATGTTGACGGAGAAAGAACTTCAACCACCCCCAAAATACTAATACAAACTGCCGGCACATCACCGGGGGTGGGGTTCATTGGTGTATCTAATTTTTGCTAAACATATATTTTATAACACGGGACCAACATCCCTCCTCTGGGAATATTAATTGTAGCGTATTCTTTCTCATTAGTACATAATTGCTAGAATAATACGCTTTCCAGTTAGGAGGTTCCATGGAAAATGGCACCAATCAAACAAACGCAGTGCACTTCGTGCCAGCAATATTTCACATTTGGCAGTGCTTATAAGTTAAAGTGATGCTAATGTTTCAGGGCAGCCTCCAAGTTCAAAAGCAGCGAAGGGGAAAAGAGAAAAAAAGATCCAGAGTATGTAAGTGTAACACCGAGACAGGGTGTAGCCTTCCTGCCACAGTGCAGATAATAAATATCTATAATAAATATCATTATTATTGGCCCAATCTTCCACAATATAGGAGGCAGAGTGAAAGATGGCACTGGGGACAAGGCTGGATATTGGCAATATATCAGCATTGATTATTGAGACCACTGACAGAGAGAGAGGCAAAGTTAATAAAAACTAATAAAAAAGACTACGATTACAGAAAGAACAAGGGCTTTAGATGGATTGGCTGCTGATTCTGTATTGGCCAGAGAGAGAGAGAGAGAGAGCGAGAGAGAGTGAGAGAGAGAGAGCAGTGGACAAAAAGAGAGATGCACGGATAAGCGTGTGTGCAGATAAATGTGTGTATGTGTTTGTTGACACACGCATACATATTGGCACATACGAAGACATGCACATATAAAAGCACATATGTACACCACACATGCACACATATGCATGTGTACACACACGCGCGCACGCACGCACACACACAACTTTCCACAGTGTATTTTGTGTGCATTTGTGCTGACAAGCCTAGATTCCTGTAAATATAAATAAATCTAATTAGGCTGAACAATTATAGCGATAAATTGGGTAGAATCCCTTTGAGGAGAGATGTTTGCGCAGACATCATGTCACATGGCGGGGAGACACCGTCATCCGCTGTAATAGCTGCTTGTTACAACAGTGAAGCAGCCAGTAATATAATTGTTTGCTGGTATTGATTGGGGTGCTGTGTTATTGATGACAGAGAATTTAATTCAACCAGCTCGTTTGTCAATGTGACATCGGCGTTTAATAAAACCCACAACACACACACGCACGTGCACGCGCACATGTGCATGCTCAAGCTAACACACACACACACAGACACACACACACACATACAGAGACACACACTCTTTCTGTCTTTCACGCACACACATTCTCTCACCTCTCTTTCTCTCTCTCACACACACATGCACACACAGAGACACACACTCTCTCTCTCTCTCTTTCACACACTCATGCGCACACACACTTTCTTACTCTCATCTCTCTGACACACACAGACTCTCTCACAAATACACGCACACACACACACACACACACACACATGCACTTACAGAACCACACACACACTCCCTCTCTCTTTCACACACACACACACACACTCACGCACACACACACACACATGCACTTACAGAACCACACACACTCTCTCTGTGTTTCACACACACACACACACACACTCACGCACACACACAGGCATTAGGACATCTGCCTGAGAATATGGCTGTCACTGTAGCCAGCCCCGGCTGCCCACTCCTCGCCTGGTCATTAGCAGCCTGTATTACAGTTATAGCAGCTGCAGTTATGCTATTCTGTCCACCTATTTCCAGCAGCCACATTAGCCTTTAGAGGGCTGTGATAAACCAGAGCTGAGGCAGGGGAAGCTGAACTAGGGGGTAGCCATGCTATTGCAATCACTAATTACACTAATGTGGAGTGGAAGACATGCGCTTGTCCTCTTCAATTTTTCTTTATTGCTATTATAAGTTATAAGCTAGGCACAGATGGTGTGTAGGCATCTTATTGTTCTTTTGTTGTTGTTGTTGTTCTCATTATTATTAGTAGCGTTTTAATTGTATTTATTATTGTTGGTGTTGTGATTGTTGTTGTCATTGTCATTATATTTAAACATACATTTTCTGATTCCTTTTTCACTGTGACATCACAAATGCCAACAAAGTTGGTGTTTAGCCAACGCATATTTTATTATGTATGCACATCACAGTTATAAGGCATGTCACAATGACTACATTAGAGCACATTATAAAACCATTTTAACTGCAATACAACCACATTTTAATCACAGTTTAATGTCATTTAAATTATAATCTCATTATATTTCAGCCACATACTTCTTGCTGTTCTACCTCCACTGTTTGTGTATTCTCAAAAAGATATGAGGTTTGCACCATGAAATCTTGGGCCCCTTATAAAACAATATTTCAATCACCTCACAGCCTCATTTCAATAAAATTGTATTCACATTTTACTGAAGATCTGGCAACGGATCAGTCACTGTCTAAAAACACAAAACATTCTGTTAAATCCTAGCTATTTTGACCACATTTCCGTCTAATGCTTACCACATTCTAGACAATTTAACAAAAACAAAAAGTGGGCCTCTGACAGAAAGTGTCGTTAACGGTGTTGTGCAGGTGAATATATGAGCATCTGAACTGGTGTGAACCAAGCTTCCTGGAACATGGTTCCTGGAACATGCGAAAAGCACGTTATTAAAAAAAAAAAAAAACAGCAGTAGCAGTAAATTATATTTGTTTGACGGTGTGTTTTGAAAGACTCAAGCCTGTGTATTTCGGTGGTGTAGTGCTCAGAGTGTACATTCAGACGGGGGGGGGGGGGGGGGGGGGGGGGGAAGGTAATGCTCCTGTTTCAGTGTAATCACCGAATCTGAGCCACACTGATAGTGTTGCTCATGATGAAGATGGATTGTAATTGTTATATCTGTTACACCCATTTTGATTTTATTTATTATTGTTATCTAGATATTAAACTTCATTACCTCTCCTCATCATCCTATAATAATAATAATAACAATCTCAGTACACATGTTAATGATAATGATAAATTAAGGGGGCAAAGCAGAATTCAGAGCACGGTCCTCATTGCGAAATGTACCTTAATGAAGCCTATGAAAAAAAGTTTGTGTCGTCAGGTTCCCAGTCCAGGCTGCCCTGTGACTTAGAAGGTGAAGCGGTAAACATATCAAATGCAAAGGAAACATTTTAGCTTGTTTGTAGCCTCCATTTAGCATTAGGTTGTCAAAGGCACAAGTGGCGCGCGTATGGGTAGCAATGCAAATGTACAAAAGGGGGGCATCACAAGTACCCATCAAGGCCTGGGATCAGACCAGCCCTGTCTGTAATACCGCCAAGATGAATAAACATTGAGAATAGTGTAGGCTTCCTCCACATCGTCATGCTGTTCAACCCCAGGGTTTAATGGACAGGAGACATTTTTTAATGTCACAGAAATGCTGAAAAGGTGCCATGTCAGAAATGTCTTCTTTTTAATCACGTGAACATAAGTAGCGGAATTTACTGGGGCAGGATCATACAGATGAACATTTATCACAAACCAGCCGGACTGGCACAAGAGACGCTCTAATTTCAGGGGGAAAAAAATCCTCAACGGACATGAAATCATGTCAGTCAACAATCACTCATGCAATGATCATAAGAGGAACTTGTTCAGAGTTTCATGGCAGTTGGACCCCCCCCCCCCCCCCCACCCCAACAGTACAATATTCAAATAAAATATTACCATAGAACAAAAATGGGAACAATAAAAGTGTACGTATGTGAGAAGACAGATTTTTCTGGCCTATGGTTCCTGACGAATTGTTTTGAGCATAGTTGATGTAGGGCAGGGTAAATCTCAGATTTAACACATTTCAAGTGATTAAGCTAAATGCTTCCGGCAAAGTGTGTTTAAAGTTAAGTTCAAATCTAATGTGATTGTTAATCCGTGTAATCAATCTCAGGTCACAAGAGGGCATGCCAAAACATGTCACCAGCGTGCATGATAGTCCCTGGACAGATCGGTCTTCAGTGCATTCAGAGATTGTGCCATGTGTTAACCAGCGTACCGATGGCACATCATGTAAAACTGGTCAAGCAGCAATTTGGTTCACTCCTGACAGCTATGTTTGTTGGCAAAGAGAAATTTCACTCGCAAATTAGGTGCAGGAACTTGAAAGAATTACATAGTACATCTGAACAAAAAAAACGCATAATGTTTCAAATAAATTCTCAATTAATTTCCAGCGTGTAATCAAGCCCAAGGAGGACAGAACAAATAACTGGCTTTTGCAGAATTTTATAATAAAAAAAGATAAAGTACATTTAAAAGACACTTTTTGGAACAACAGCACTTTGAAAAAATATTCTTAAATTCAATGTCGCCACAATATCGTGTGACTTACTGCGATTTTTCTGTAGATCCCAGTAAAACATCGCAAAACTTTCCTGTCAACGGAAGTGGATAGTGCAGGGGTCAGAAAGTAAAAGTCCTGCTGTATGTTCCTTCCACCCATGAACTCAGCCATAGTGATTTCACTAAATAGTTCTACCGCCTGTGCTAATTAACCAATCCAGGTGATTGGAACAAAATACTGGAGTGGGGGGGGGGGGGAGTGGGGGGTGGGACTTTTACTTTCTGAACCTGGATTTTCCACCTCTGCCTGTCAGCATGCAATAATTCTAACAGAAGAAAAAAAAAAACTCTACTATAAAAAATAGTCCTTGGCACCTGCAGAGCTTTGGCACCTTGGTGCTCACACTAATAGCCACCGGTGTCATCGCCGCACTGGGCCCACCGTAAAGGAAGCCGGGGGTCATTTCTAAATATAACGCTGGAAGGCGCCGAGGCGGCCGTGCCAGGCCGAGCGGTGGCCGAAGCAGGATGTAGCGTAGCCGCGCTGCGCCGAGAGAGAGGAAATGTCCCTTCGAGTCCCCCCCCCCCCCTCTGCCAGCCTCCGAAGAGACCGGCTTCTGGACGCGGTGGCGGGGGGGCACCGCCGGGGGCACCACGCGGAGTGCGGGAGCGCCTCTGTGCTGCACGCGTGCCAAGCGGACTCCCCCAAAGTGTCTAAGTGGGGACGCGGACGCACACCGACCCCGCGTGATCACCGACAGGACTTTTTTTTCTATTCTTTTCTCCCCCCCCCCCCCCCGTGTGACCGTGGTTCATATCTGGCGAAGCCGTGATGACTCAAAAGATGTGGCTGACTTTACACGCGCCTGGGATCGGGCCGGACGGCGGACGTTATGAGGACTGTGCACGTGTGTGCGTGCGTGCGTGAATGCGTGCGTGTGTGCGTGTGCGTGTGCGAGTGAGTGAGTGAGTGCAAGTGCGTTTTGGCATATGAAGATACCTGGCGTGTATAAACTATCTGAGGTACATGAGCATGTGTGCAATTGTACTTCAAAAGTCAGAGCATTTTTAAATCAGCTTGCCGGCGTGCGTACGTCCTTACGTACAGTAGCAGAGAGTGTCCTATAGGTGTGAAGCCGCATGTAGCTATGTTATAAGATGTCTGGGGAAGAAAAAAAAAAGGGGGAGTGAGGTGTGAGACCCCCCCTCTTTCCAACACCATCTTATTTTCCTCTCCTTCAATCTCACACACCCTCCTCTATCCCTCTCTCCCACAGACGCGCACAACCACACTATATTCTACAAGAAATAATTGCTTTTGTCTGGAAGGAGCATGGGGGGAGGGATAGGGGTGCCTCTGCTCCCTCTCCCTGCGAGGGGGGTTTGTGAAGGACAACTAGTCGCTTCTCCTTCCCCCCCCCCCCCTTGTTCGACTTGCGGATGTCATCTGTCAAATGGAGAATGGAGAGAAGGATAGGGACAATAAACCTTGTGGTACAATTTTGGTGTCTTTGGACAGTGAAAGAAAAAAGAGAAGAAAAAAAAACATGTTGCAAATTACAATAGAGTAATATCAACTACAACAGCAACAACAACAACAACAATAATAATAATAATAATAATAATCATCATCATTATTATTATTATTATTATTATTATTATATGTTAATGTGCTATAACAAAAATTACAACAAATACTACAATTTTATCATTGCAAAAACAAATACTGGTAGTACTACTGCAATTGCAATTAATATACTGACAGAATAATAACTATTATGATCATTGTTGTTGCCATAATATGAGCAAGCAACTTAATGTTGTATTTCCATGCCATACCTAAAACACGACAACCCAACACACTCCTTTCCAAGTACAGCGAGGTAGGGAGAGAGAAATCTAACTCAGCGCAATCGATTTTCCCGTATTGACTGCGATGTTTAGCGTATAGATTTTTCTATTTAAAAATCTATAGTGACAATAATCTTGTGTGTAAGTGCGCTGCGCGGATTGTGGCTTTATAATTGACAGCATGTAATGTACCGGCAGAAAAGGAGAGAATTACTGAGCAGGGATCTGAACCCCCGAACACTGTAACATTCTGGAATTCAGAGGACACGGCGCGAGATACAGGCTACAGTAGACTTGGCATTGGTCCTTACAACACATCCTGCCTGGGCGTACTTTTTTTTGCCTCATTTGACACATATCCCTGAGATAATGCCAAATAAAATACACGTTGCCATAATCGCAGCGCCACATTTCTCTTAAAAATAAAAAGTATAATGTTATAGTCTGTGTATTTGAATAAAGACAAATGTCGATATTAACTCCTGATTACTGAAAGTAATCACACGCATGTGTGGTGGTGTAGATTGACATGCTCGACTAATAACGACTGGAGGACGAAAAAAGTTAATATATGCATTGCCTATAAATAAATTTCTCTTTAAAGGTGACAGATCTCCCATATTCACATATGAAGTCCGTGTAATTTGACTGCATTAAATGAATGTAGCAACTCCTAATATGGACGTCTGTGCGTGCGTTTAGAATGAACTCGCCGCGTATTGATTAGCAGAGTGTCCCTGCGATTATTAACATCAGCATTATCGAGGGTGTTTCTATCATTAATAGGAACCATTAACCCAAAAGAGGAAACCTTTTGCGGCGCCGGGGAAAAACGAATGAGAGAGAGGGGGAGGGAGCGAGGGAGGGTGGGAGAGGGGAGGAGGGAGTGAGCGAGGAAGGGGGGTGGGATGGAGGGGGGAGGGGGGAGGGGGGAGGTGGGGGGGGGGGGGTAATGTGTGAGTAGTAGCGGCTTCTCTCTCGCTTCAATGTTGCGGGCAGTATAGTGCCAGAGAGCTTTAATACGGGAGGGAGTCGGGTCGAATGAGCTATTGGGGTTCCCAAATAACGGGGACAAACAGACAGACAAAAAGACACACAGACGGATGGACGGACAGATAGGCAAGTGATCCAAAAAAATAATACAGCTACGGGTTCCGCGTTCTTTTTGTTTTGTTTTCATCCTTTATTTATTTATTTGCTTTATTTATTTATTTATCGATTGATTGCGTTTTAATTACTACCTTGTGACAGAGAGGGAGGAGGAGCGAAGGCCAAGCGAGCACGTTGTGCAGCCTTACTAATTGTTTATTTATTTGTTTATTTAAATAAGATAAGATTAATTAGGTTATTTAATTGCATTTCAAACACAAATAGCTGCTTTATGTGTGCATGTGTGTATGTGAGAAAGAGCTATAGTAAACGGCTAGAAACCAAATAAATGAACCAAAAACACAAATCCAAATAAGAACACAACAGCTGCTGGCCTTTACGCGGATGCCAGTGCGACGACATTTCGTCTTTTTATTATACATGAGATTAATAATAATAGTTTTATTTACAAGCGAAAACCAAAGCAAATCCGAGCGGAGGATGCGAAGGGGAGGCCAGCGACTGTTACGCTGACTGCTCTCACGTCTATCTCAACAGGGCAAACAGGAAAAAAAGAATAAAAAGAGAAACGAATAATAGCCTACTGTGGGAAATTAAGAAATAGCCTATATCAAACGGTTCTTCTATGGGTTGTAGCTTCCTATCTACGACGGGACCTCCGATACAGGCGAGAAACAACTACACGAACACTGATAATAATAATAATAATAATAATAATAATAATAATAATAATAATAATAATAATAATAATAATAATAATAATTACCAAAACAACATCGCTACCGTTAAAGAAAATAGGGTATCCCGACTATCCGTCTGTGTGTTAGTCTGGGCTGAGAGCGGTTATCTTTAATTACAACACACCCAAGGGACCATCGAATATATGTATTCTATACAATTTTACAACAAAAAAGACATACCGACACCAAACAGACGTCCAAAAATGTAAATACAACTAGCCTGCATAGATTTGTACGTTAGTTCGACGAATTAGGCTACTGCGAATTTTTTCAAGTTTTCGAAACCAAATATCATTCAAACGCGGTCTACCTGGAAAACAGACGAAGAAACAGAGAAGAAGGAAAACAGATCTGTGTTATTATTGCTGTAATTATTTCAAAATCAGAAGACAGAGGATCATGTTTGTTCCCTTGCCGGTGCCGTTCGTCTTTCAGAGAACTGCTTCCGACTTCAACGCCTGGCGTCTCAAGTCCCCCCTGGCTCCGCGTTCCAACTCCGGTAAGACATTTTTCCCTGTTATTCCTATCCCTGTAATTCTACCAATATCACCGCATTCTCTGTGCATTTCATTGAAATCAGCTGGAGGGAAATCGCCCCCACCTTACCACACCACTGATGCCAGTTCGTCGGTTTTTATATCCACTACAGCTGGGAAAAAAAGCAATCATCTTTCTCGTTTAGTCGATTGTATTTTCCAATCCAAATTCCCGGTGTAAATATGTGGAGAAAAATGAAATAAAATCGGGGGCACTGCTGTTTAAATATGTCTTGGAACAAAACCCACCGTTCGTTTAATCGTTTTTCGAGAACAAAACATAGCGCTGATTTGCAGCGTTCCGTTTTTCTTATTTAGATTTTTTTTCAATATATTTTCACCCCATTTCACATATCGCTTCCTCCCATTTCTGGTTCCATCCGTATCTTCTCCTTCTCTCCCTCTCCCTCTGTCTCAGTCTCCGTCTCTCCCGAGTTAGACTCACGGCGGGCAGGGAATATTCATGCCAAGTTATCGATCCTGCGGAGATCGATTCCAGGGCCGGCGGATACAGGGAGAGAGGGGAGAGAGATTGAGAAAGGAGAACGGATGAACGGACGGAAGGGGAAACCGTGTCCCTGTTTCTTTTTATTTCTTTTACGCGGGCGCACTTTTCCTCGTGATTGTGGTTGCAGAACTGGAGAAAGGGGCTCGTGTTGTATCTATTCACTTGTTTAATGATTAATTTATTAACCATTTAATGAATTGCATTTGTCGCGGTAAGGGTCATGTGTGCACCTGAAAAGAAACGGTGGGGTCATCTGGGACAAGGCGGTTCTGTCCCGACCACAATCGGCGTTTGGTGGCAGTTTAGCTGTTTGCTTGACCGGGGGATGGAGAGAGCGAGGGAGGGCGGCAGGGAGGGGATTGCTGTCTGTGTTTCTTTGCTATTGAAGCGGAATAAATTGAGGGATTGGTGGGAGGGAAGACTGCCCCTTTCTCTCCTTTTGAAAACATCAAACGTGGTTTGTCGTAGTTACGAAGAGAGAGGGAAAACTTAAGTTCACGAGAAATACTGCTGTTCTGCGTGGTGTATGGCCACTACCGATGTGTGTGCGCGTGCGTGCGTGCGTGCGAGCGTTTGGGTTACCTAAATAATGTCTTATTTGTTTTGTGCATGTAAGTTATATGGTTACTCCTGAATCGTGGATTGAGTGAGGATAAGGAAAGAAAGAACTTGTAGAGAAAGCAGTGCGAGGATATGACTGAGTTTATAGGCTACTGTACTTTTTTAAAATGTCAGTATGTTCTGCGTGCAGACTACAATGATGTATGACCAGTAGGCCGTATTATTCGCACGGGCACATTGCCTTTTTGTTGTTCAATTCAAATATTCAAACTGAGTCGTGCAGACACGAGAAACTAGGCTATAGAAACTATAGGTGACTCTTAAAGAGACGCGCCTGTATAATGAGAGGGCACTCCCCCTCCCTCGCTGTCCCTCATTTTAAATTCAGTTCAGCTCAGAGAAAAATATAATGAGGATGAACGGCACGTGGTATATGTACATACTCGAAGCGTAGACATTTTAAATACGTCGGTTTTGGGGAGGGGGGCTGCTGGGATTAGAGATACAGAGTTAGGGAGAAGCGGAAAGGAAGGTGTTACCTGTGAGTATCTCTGGAGATTAGCGGGGAAGGAGACGGAGAGAGAGAGAGCGGGGGTGAGAGAGAGAGAGAGCGAGAGGGGGCGAGAGAGAGAGAGGGGAGGGGTCTGCTCGCGGCGCGGTGAGAAATGGCGAATGTCAGAGTGAGATAAAAAGCCCGTGAAACTGTGAGGGAGAATAGAAGCAGATGACAGAGTGAAAAATGAGGGAGGAAGAGTAAAACCCAGTTTGACTAGAAGAGGTGAGCGTGAGCACCAGGATTTGCACAAGCTCCGCGTTATGATTCGCTCTTCGTATGCGACGCCTTTTAATGACGGCGACTTGGAAGTATGCGATGTGTAGGCGCACACGCATCTGTTTTTGTCCCCCGATGACTCCGAAAGGCAAATTAAAGGTATCAGGGCTGCTGTGTAAAAATAATAGAAGCTGTCTTTTAAATAGGCCTAAGAGAAGTAGCCTAGCTGCTGTACCAGAAATGCTCTTACAGGACGGCAAAAGCACGCATAAGAAACACCCCATCAAATACAGCGACGAATAAAGCTTTCACAGTTTACTTCACGCTTACAAAATTGAAACTGTGAATAAGTCTGTTTCCTTCGTGGGCTTGTGAGTTAATTGAGAAAAAGGATTACTACGTTTCCCATAAACATTGGCAGAAATTCAGCTGTGGAATTAATTGTGTGTGCAACTTTGAGGTTTGGGAATGGTGTGTACGCTGGCAAGTGGTCAGAGATGTGGAAGTATTTTTAGGCCGTAGGTCTGAAAGAGGCCCAGTGTTTCACAGCAAAGCCTTTTAAAAAGCCTAATAGCTCCAAAGGCCAAATGGTGTGACTTTATGCAATTATGAAAAGAATGGAACATAACAACGGGTGTGGAGCCTTTCTTAGTAGAGGGCAGTTTGAAAACGATTTCACACACGCACACGTACACGCGCGCGCGTGCGTACACCCACATAAAACACACACACAGATGTCAGGTGTGTTTGAGAGAGTCAGGGTCACATGTGGTCTGCAACTCAAGTGCCTGATGGAGAGCAATAAACATTCCCACATTGATTTTGACCGGTGTGCAAGGCATACAGAACTCCCTAATGCATTTGTGTGTGTGTGTGTGTGTTACAATCAAATCATTAAAGGTGTGAAACATGAGCTGGTGTATCTAGAGCAAGGGTGTCCAATGTTATCCGAAAAGGGCCGGTGTGGACGCAGGTTTTCGTTTTAGCCCAGTACTAAGACACCTGATTCTACTTATCAAGGTCTTGATTGAAGTCCACGATTAGTTAATTAGTTGAATCCGGTGTGGTAAGTGTTAGGCTAAAACAAAAACCTACACCCACATCGGCCCTTTCCACATAAGATAGGACACCCCGAATCTACGGAGTAGAGAAGTCTAATCAAATCTGGCCTTCCAATGTTCGTCTGATTCTCAGCGGACAGTGGCACAGTGGTTGAAGGTAGGGTGAAATCAGGACCTAAAAAGTCTGAAAGAATTTGATTTCTTTGAATCCAAAGAGGGACACTGGCAAAGGAAAGGAAAGGAATCTAAACCAGTGCGGGAGAACCCGACTGGTCGCTAAGAGCAGGATCAGGGCACCGGGATTCGAGACTACCCTACCTGGCTGAGGATTTAATACCATGTGGATGCTGCCATTACACTCCTGAGGTACGGTGTGGCACACTGTTTCTCCAGTAATAAAACTTGTCTGTATCATTGGGTCGCTGCACGTGTGAGGTGCAATTGTGAGCATGTCCTGTGAACTTGTAAGCATTTTAAGTCCCGCTGATGTATATAGCCTAATAGTTTGGTGTAAGTGGGTTTACTGCAAGAACTCTATTCCCTTGGTGATCTTTGGTCCATCATTTCCATATTACTGAAACTTTTGTCTCCATCCTCCCTGTACATTCAAGTAAACTTAACAGGACGTGGGTCCTCTTCACGACATCTTACCCTCCTTATGACTTCCTCTACTTAAGAGGACATGCATCTCTCTCTTCACCTATCTCACGTTCCTCATGAATTTGGATACTTACGAGGACACAAGTCTCTTCACTACATTTTGCCGTCCTCGTGCACTTCTGTACTTTAACGGGACACGAGTCTCTTCACCGCATCTCACCTTGCTGGTAGATTCAGGTACGCTCACCTGGGCACTAGAGCCTCGGCTGGCTCTTCTGATTAGAAAGCGCTTGCATGCTCCAATCCGCGGTGGCCCAAGTGCCGGGGAGCACAGGGCCTTCTGGGAGCTGCGACATGTGTTGTGCGGCTCATGCGCCACGCGTGTAGCATGTTACACGTGTTGCTCTTTGCTGGCTGGTTGCTTCCGAAGCGTCGGTGGATGTGTTGTATTTTTAATGCCATTGTGTCTGGGAGCCCGCGGTAGCTTTGCGTCGTAAGTGCTTTTGAAACGATCGCCATTAACGGATCTATAAAACTTTAATGCATTTTATAACAACTGTTAGGTTTAGCGGAGCAAGGGGGGATTGATATGGTGGAGTGGTGTTGGCTGGGGGCCGCGGAGAGAGCTCCGATTTGCTTTCCTCTCTCCGACGCGTTCGTAACCACGCCATCGAAGCGCAGTTTGGGCGAGTGTTACCGTAACGACCGAACGGCGAACGGCGTATCCACAGCGAGAGGCCGGGGAATGTTTTATGAATACTGCAGGCTGCAGATTTATGAAGATAAATGTATCGAATTGTGTATGCCATATTGCTGCTTGTGTTGCTTGTGTGCAATGCTCATGCTTTTTTTTACTGTTTGTGTTTTTGGACCTTTGGAATGCTCATGCATTGCGGTCAGCATTCAGGAGTTTAATGCATTTATATTATTTATTTGGGCCTCTGAGCCTGTGTGTGTGTGCACCACTGTGTTCTGTATTTTACTATTTATTTGCTTTCTTATATGGACAGTTGTGTATTAGTTAAAGTTAGTGTGTGTGTGTGGGTGTGTGTGTGGAAAGGGGAGTTGTGTGTGTGTGTGTGTGGAAAGGGAAGTTGTGTGTGTGTGTGTGGAAAGGGGAGTTGTGTGTGTGTGTGTGTGTGTGTGTGTGTGGAAAGGGGAGTTGTGTGTGTATAGATTGGTGCATCGGGGGGGAGTGTGCAAGTCCCAGTGCTAACATGATTGCCAATGACAAAATGTCAACCAGAGTTTGTTAGTAACATAATGGGGAATCAATAGACACAAGAAAGATGTCAATACAACATGCTTTATTGCATTAAGCTCACTCTCTCTCTTTCTCTCTTTTTCTCTCTATCTCTGTCTCTCTCTCTCCCTCGTTCATTTGTCTTCTGTTTTATATAGCGCGCGATCCGCTCACTGGAATCCTGCTTTGAACCTAGATAGTAAACAGATATAATAAATTTAATCATAAACTATATACACAAACTGGATTACAGTGGACTGACTATGGATTACAATCCTGTGTGCAATATTGATTTGGAGGCTGTGTGGATGGTAGACCTTAACCTGTCTACCCAGTACACCTGCTCTGCTGGTGAAGCTCGCCGTGTTTCTAGAGGAGTAATCTTCTCAAAACACCATTCATGGTTGGCTCTTATTGTCTGTATTGCTGCGTTCTACATAAACTCATCACACAAGGAGACAGAGGCCATTGGGCAAAAGCAAGCCAATCATGACGTGCTGGCCCTCGCCAAGTGTGTGTTTGTGTGCGTGTGTGTGCATGTGTGTGTACGTGTGTTTGTGTGTGCATGTGCATGTGTGTGTGTGCGCGCGCTCATGCGTGCGTATGTGTGTGAACTTGTTCTTTTGTCGGAATGTAAGCTGTTTTGTCAGGACAGGATTGTTACCCTCTGTTTGCTGGGGATACAGCAGGAGAGGTCATTAGCAGGTTCAGTTTCTGAAACACACAGATTCTCCCCGTGTCGCTGTAAACGAGAGTCTGCAGTATTGCAGCAGTCCTGTTCTAATGGGGGAAGTGGACCAAGTGTCATTATGGGCACACTGCTGACAATAGGTGACTGTCTGAATTAAGTGACATGCATATGCTGCTGCAACAGGTTCACGATCAGTTCAGAGATGTTTTTGACAGTGTTTGGCAGCATTTTGGCTAATGACAATCTGGTGTGTGTGCATGGGTGTGTGCGTGAGTGTGTACGTTTACGTATGTGTATGTTGTGTGAGAGTAAGAGAATATGTTTGTGTGTGTTTGTATACATGTACTTGTGTGTGTGTTTGTGAGTGAGTGAATGTATGTGAGCTTGTGTGCGTGTGGGTGTGTTTGTGTGCATGTGCGTGCGAGTGTGTTGATGTGGACGGATGGGTGTATTAATGCTGAAGAACCCCTTTGGCCTCATTAACACAATAAGTGGTATTGAGTTTCTCCCTGTGAGAAATGAGCAGAAATTCCATTCTCCCTCGTCTACTATTACTGCCAATTACTGCCACAACACACAGATAAACATGCTCCCAGATACAAGCCTGCACACACATGCACGCCTACGCATGCATGCACACACACACACACATACACGCACACACGCACACACGCACACACGCACATACCTACACACACGCATACACACACACACACACACAAGCACACGCACTCGCCATGCGCTCTATCAGTTTCTTCCATATTCCTTTGGTTTGGCTTTTAAGCTTGGCTAAACTCTAAGTCACTGTGTGGAGTCTTCACGCTGAACCAAAAGCAAATGCTGCAAGAATCCACATATCCGCTTTCCGTATCGGAGCCAGTGAATGATATTCCGGGATCATCTTTCCCAGCCCTTATCTTAAGTCCAGCCATTATGCGTATGAAAAGATCAGCCCCATTCCGTTGCTGGCTCTTTGAGGCTCAGAAACTGCAGTATTTATTTACAGCCCAGTCCCAGACTCATTGCATCAGTACTGCCCACACCGGTGTGGTTAAGCGACCACGGAAACACTGTCCGGCATTATTTCCAATCAGAGCCCTTGTGAACAGGCCCCACTTAATCAGCCCTCTCCAACCACACCCCACCCCCCCAGTCCACGCCCCACCCCCCACCGGGGCAATCCAGGCACTTAATCAACACCTCAGCGAAACGCGGTGTGTCTGCTTCACCCTGGTCGGCGTGCTGTTGTCAGGTGGGCTGTAGCACGGGCCAGGGTGTTCAGGGACCAGTGTTCAGGTCCAGCGAGGGGGTCGGCGCCCGTCGTCCGCGCTCTCTCAGCCCTCACTCGCCTGGGCCGTGTTCCGGCACGTTCCACTCCCTTCCCAGCCCTTAAAGTGGTCAGGTGATCACTGCCTCTGTTAAAATAGTTTAATTAGTTCAGGCGATGGTTATATTCTTGGAGGTGGAAAGTCCAGGGGTCAGGAAGTAAAAGTCCTGCCACTGAAGTGTGTTTCTTCCGCCCATGAACTCAGCCAGCTGATTTTTGTAATGAGTTCCACCTCCTGGCTGAAGTATTGCGCTAATGAACAAATCCAGGTGAATCGGAACAAAATCCTGGGGAGAACTTTTACTTCCTGTCCCTGGAATTTTCCACCTCTGGTTATTCTGTTACAGTAATACTGCTGTTCGTCTGAAGGGAGCAGCAAAACCGGCGGGAGTTTAAGTCTGAGAGCAGGACTAGCCTCACGTGCCAGCTGTGCTCCAGATCTGTGGGCACGAGTGTGCAGTCCTCCGCAAACACGGGGCCGAACAGAGAATTAATAAGTGTATTCAGTAAGTGTACTTAAGTGTAAACTTAAATACTTGTTGACAGTTTTTTTAACACATGGACACTTTTTTTGACGGCGTAAGCATTCCGTTTTTTCACTCGACTGTTTTATGTTGCGTTCCCATTGTGGCGAGTATATTTTCTTATTAAACGTTGACAATGCGAGCATTTCTTCTTTTGCCACGACCAGGTTTTCTCTCTTCAGTCGGACAATATTTTGGCCTTGGCTTGGCAATATCAGTTCAGACGAAGGTGGCGGAACGCTCAGCCCAACTGTCACGTGCAGTTTTCCTTTTGTGTCGTCCTTTCAACTTGATTGTGATTGACTTTCTTCAACGTTTTGTGTGTGTGTGTGTGTGTGTGCACCCATGTGTCCAAGTGTTGGTACATTTAGATAATAAAAAAGAGTAATAAAACTAACCAGTTTGATTAGGTTCCCCCCCCCCTCCCCCCCCCCCCTCCCCCCTCGGTGCAGGCAGTTTAGTAGGTGTCTAAATCAGGGGTCCCCCCTTCTCCATTTCATTTAGCTGATAAGATTTATGGAAATGAAGGGGTCCTATTAACCTCTGGGACCCTCCGTCCGTCCTTCAGTCTGCCTGCGTGAATGTGCAGCCGGGCCGTGCGTGTGTGTGTGTGTTTTTTTCCCGTCCGGCTTTATGAGAAATGAACGTGGCGGCGCAGCGCGAGCGCACATGTACATGAGCGAACGGGGCGCGCCGAGCACAATGGCAGGTGACAATGGAGCGGCCGGGGGGCCGTCCCTCGCGTGCTTTTTTAATAAATCTGAGTGCTCCGCCACTCAGGGCTGTTCTGCTGGGCTTTCAAAACCCAGCCCACCGTCCACCCTCTCTCTCTCTCTCACACACACACACACACACACACACACACACACACACACACCCGCAACACGCCCAGGCGGTCACAACAACATGCACACACACACACACACTCGCAACACGCCCAGGCATAACACAACAACATGCACACACACACACACTTGCAACACGCCCAGGCATAACACAACAACATACGCACGCACCCACAAACACGTGCGCCCGCACATACACACACTGTGCCTGTTTAGTGGGAGAGAAAACGGTCTTTGATGTTTTTATCCTCCTTTTCTGTACTCCTCCTTCATTCCCCCTCTTCTTTTCTCTCCCTCCCTCTTGCTCTCCTTTTCTCTGGGATAACCCTGCTGGAGGGCTTGGCCCTGAAATGAAATTAGTCTGTTGTAGACCCCCTTCCCCACCCCTTCTCCCCTTCCCCCCTCCAGCTCTCTCCCTCCCTCCCCCAGCTCAATCCCTCTCCCTCTCTCCTCCTCTCTCTCTCTCTCGCTCCCCCAGCAAAGTCTTCTCTTTAACCTTTCTGTACTGGATATGAATCTGTTAGCATGTCTCTCTTTCTCTCTCTCTCTCTCTCATTCTCCCCCTCCCTATCCCTCTCTCTCTCTCTCTCCCCCTCTCTCTCCCTCTCTCTCTCCCTCCCTCTCTCTATCCCGGCCGCACGCTCAGGCTTCAGTTGTTTTATCTTCCTCCACTTTGTGTCGCCGGCTGCCATTCCACTGACCAGGTATTGGCACATCAAACAACGCTTTTTCATTTTTTTTTTTTTAAGGAAAACCCTTTAGAAAATACTGCATTAATGTAATCCTGTTTCCTGCCCCTCCATCCCACACTGACACACTCTGCACAGGAGTGGCAGAGATTAGCTCCTAAGATGGGCGTTGG
Source organism: Anguilla anguilla (assembly GCF_013347855.1). Classification (NCBI taxonomy): domain Eukaryota; kingdom Metazoa; phylum Chordata; class Actinopteri; order Anguilliformes; family Anguillidae; genus Anguilla; species Anguilla anguilla. Next base: position 72,765,886 of record NC_049201.1, read on the forward strand.
ATGTGGAGGTTGATATGGCTTTGCATTAAGTGGTAAGCGGTCCCAGGCTCAGGAATATTGTTGGCCAGGTGTCACATTTGCATCAGTGGATTATATCCACGTCTACATTCGGGGGGTTTAAAGATGCAATTTAAGATATCGAATTATTGAAATTCACATGGGCTGGAGGAGTGCTTTTCTTTTTTTTTCTTTCAGTGAGGCGGACTGGCAGTGCAGTTGCACATTGTTTCAATATAAAATAAATGAGTTCCCAAGCTACAATTATGGGGGGGTGGGGGGGGGGGATTGAGAAAAGCACTTTCAACACCTTAAACCCTGAAGCACGTTTGCAATATTGGATTTTTGAATCCGGAGTGTATGGCGAGAGCAGGAGAGATGGGATCCATTTTTATCCCGATCTGAAGGAAATGGTTGGACCTGGACTCATGTCCCGAGGTGGTGGGCGTCCGCAGAACTGGGTCCCGTGACCACGGCGGGTCTTTTTTTAGGGAGCGGTGGTGGGGCACCGGCATGCACAGGGACGGGCCCATGGTGGGACGGCCCCCGTTGGAGTGGGTCATGGTCACGGGTCACGTCTCGATGAAGGGGAGGAGAGAGCCGCTCACCGGACAGGAAGTGCCAGTGCGGAGGCGGTAGGGGCCGGGCTCCGTCGTGCTGGGTCTGGAGGCCTTTCACTCTCCCTGCACCTGTACCTGCAGGATGTGCTGTCACACTGAGGCAGCAGCGGCACGAGCGAAGCAGGTGTCTTACCTGAGAGCGCAGAGGCGAAACGCGAAGAGAAGAGGACGCGAGGGTTGGTTATTTACGTTCGTCCTGATTGGCTGATGTCATGCGACAGTCTTGGAAATGGCTTCCCTGTTGTTGGAACATGTCAGAGTCCTGTCTCAGGGCAGCCCGGCTACACTCCACCTGGAATCCTGTCCTATCTTGTGGTGAGAACAGGTAGAACCTGTAGATTAGAGGTACTTCAGTGAAAGCCAGAGATGTTTCTGTTCTACCAAGACTCTCACAGTAGCACTCTCAGGACTCTCACAGTAACGCCCACAGGACACTCACAGGAGACTTACAGTAACGCCCACAGGGCACTCACAGGAGTCTCACAGTAACACTCACAGGGCACCCACAGGACACCCACAGGAGACTCACAGTAACACCCACAGGAGACTCACAGTAACACTCACAGGGCACCCACAGGACACCTACAGGAGACTCACAGTAACACTCACTGGACACCCACAGGAGACTCACAGTAACACTCACTGGGCACCCACAGGACACCCACAGGAGACTCACAGTAACACTCACTGGGCACCCACAGGAGACTCACAGTAACACTCACAGGGCACCCACAGGAGACTCACAGTAACACTCACAGGGCACTCACAGGACACTCACAGTAACACTCACAGGGCACTCACAGGAGACTTACAGTAACACTCACTGGGCACCCACAGGACACCCACAGGACAGTCACAATGGAATCAGTGCGAGCACTTCTCTCGTCTTTGGAATGCTGAGTACCGTGGCTGCGTGTGATGAAATTTTGAGTTTGTCCTCGCGTGCAGATTAATTTCAGCTCAATGTGAAGTGGCGCTGTTTAGTTCTCTTCATTCCTTCACTCAAATGAAGACTCGTGTTCTGTCCATTCTTCAGTAATTACGGGGTTCGATCTGTGCACTCTCAGAAAACTGGATTCCTTGGCTTGTCTCCACAGCGGATCCCTTCTTAGTTCATTGCGGAACCCTCAATGGTTGGTGTGAAAAGTGTGAAAGCTCCCAGATGGAACCATTTCGCCTGGCAAAGAACCCTGAATTAGATAGGATTCCTCTGTGGATCCTTCTGTAATCCTTTCTTCTGAGAGTGCAAATTCGGCCATTTTGAGATGCCAAGATTTAGAAATGCCAAGTTATAAATATTGCCATTTAGTGGTTTTAGCGTGTTTTAAGTAGTCATTTCATGTGTTCTTATCTGTTGTGTGGCAAAATAGCAAAGCAAAGACCATATCTATGTTAAAAGCGCATTTAAAAAAACCATCTAATAGAACCCTATAATAGTAAGGTCTCGAGTTTGTGTGGATCACAGTTAACCCTCTAGGAAATGTGTAATTTTGGTAAATCTAAGGATATTCTGAATGTGTAGAGCCAGAGGCAGTTACTATACTTCTCTTTGTGGTGACACTGTGAGTAGTCTGGCTAATCTATTGTTTTATTGCCAGTATTTCAGCCTTAACTTCACCAGTATGTTTCCTCATATATAAGCCTCTGCTAATTGAAGCTACATATGGTATATGTTGGCTGTCACTTTGGTTGTGCCGTTGATTTTTAAAAAATCAAAATAACAATAGCGATTGCGTTCACAGAACAATTTGGGATTCGGTTTATGCTTTGTGCGTTTCGGAAATGCCTCGAATGAGGAAGAGTGTCTCATGGTAATGAGGACTGCTGAAGCAACAGGGAGCCGGTAGCTCTGCTCGTTCACTAGCCTTGCCTGGGTCCGTAACGAGAGAGAGAGAGAGAGAGAGAGAAGGAAGAAAGAGAGGGAGAGAAAGAGTTTTGCTGTCAGAGTGTAGCTGTTAAATTAGCCATTGTTCACTGTTGCTTTCTGTCGCCTCTGCATTGGCAACAATTAAACCCCTTCAAATAAAAAAATGAAGGTGTGTGTGTGTGTGCATGCATGTGTGAGAGAGCAAGAGAGAGAGAGAGAGAATGAGAGATTTGAAAGTCGTTTATTTAACATTGTACTATACCCAGTGCACGATATAAAAACTACACAAGTCTTACTAGAAACCAAACAAGGAAAACACAAAAAAAAAACACACACACACAAAAAAAAGGAGAAAATAAGCTCAAGTTTTGGTCAACATGTTAGTGCGAGTTCCCTGGCACTTCACACAGCGTTGCGTTAATCGCCAATTTGCGCAAAACTCCGGAAGGCTGCCGTTCGTTCGGCGAAGGGAAAAACCCTTTTTCTCTGCTTTACCACAGAGATGATCAGTGGCTTCGGCGCTGCTACACAGCGCTGAGATCCACGCTGTTCAGCTCCATGGGTCTTTAACATGGCCAGTGTTGCTCGACAAAAACAAAATTAATCAAAGTGCAGCATTTTTTGTGTGTGTGTGTGTGTGTGTGTGTGTGCATTTATTTTACCCCTAACATAAAAAAACTGTTCTGTGTTGAGAGAGATAGGAAGAGGGAGAGAGAGAGAGAGAGAGAGAGAGAGAGAGAGAGAGAGAGAGAGAGGGGCAAATTCCCTGTACAAAGGTTTAACAGGCCCCCACCCCTTTGTCTCTGTGTGCGCGTTTTTTTGGGGGGGGGGGAGTGGGGCAGGGGGTGACTCCATGACCCCTCTCTCTCCCCTTTGCTTCTCTGTCGCGTCGTCCGTTTGTTTTTTTTTTTACTGCACGCTTCCCTCTGCTTTTTTTCATGTTCTTTCTCTCCTTCCTCCTCCTCCTCCTCCTCCTCCTCCTCCGGCTCGGCTCGGCGTGGCCGGGCCTTCATTGGGACCGGCCGCGGTCATTACGGACCGCACAATGCCGCGGATGAAAGCGGGAGCGCGGGGAGTGACTCCTAAACCGATGTCCGAGCAGAGAGGCGGCGCGTAGAGGAGTCCGTGATTATAAAGGGATAGCAAGAGGCCCGGGAAATCAAAGGGTCCAAGGAATGTTGCAGGCCCTTTTTTTTTTTCTTTTTCTTTTTTTTTCTTTTTATAAAAAAAAATGGAACAAAACAGACCAAATTGAGAGCAGGCGACCCCTCCCCCGCCCCCCCCCCCCTCCATATTTCCAATTGGCCACATGCTGCCTTGAGTGACGGGTCTAATCATCAGTCAAATTATAATGGAGGGAGAGAGCCGGGCGGAGGGAACATGAGAAAGACGGAGAGAGGGCATGGGAGGATACAAAATTTAAAGGGGCGGGGGGGGGGGGAGCTGATGAAATTAACAAGTTTGATCTGAGGCAGGTGGAACACGATGAACGAGCGTACAGTGCCTCACGACTATTTGCTAGTGAGCACAAGTATTAATATTGTATTGTGTGTGTGTGTGTGTGTGTGTGTGTTGTATAAATCGAGCATTGTTCACTCTGCTTGTGGATGGACACCATAATGCATTGTAGGGGTGATATTCTCTCACAGCGGCTGGATGTAGCATTACCCACATTTTTACTGTTGTTTTGCAACATCTTTACGTAACGGGCCTGAACGTATTAATCCGCAAGGCTACAGAGCCTGCAGAAGTATAATTCTTTAATTAATCCGTTCGGTCTCGCTCAATTAGGGAGTTCTTGCTAATTATGAGAAGCAACTCGGCTTTCGTTCTCTCCCAGCGCCTCGGCCTCATTAGCAGTTTGTGTGGCAGGTGGGTTTCTCTGTCCTCGCCGATATGTGGTCTCCATCGCAAATCCCCCTCGCCGTGCCGCGTTAAGTCGGCCGAACGTACACAATAAATTAGAGGGAAGATTACGGAGGCGGACCCGAGGCGTCCTGATGAGGGTTCCTTCGGCCGCTCTCAGCCGATACTCCGTCAGCCGGTCGCCGTCTCGCGAATGCCGAAAGAGGAGACGCTTTATTCCCGAGAAATTTAAACGTCCCGTGAAAATGCAGCGGAATAGATGCGATTACGCACAAATTTTATGTAAGATTATTTTAAACAAACGGGGGTTTGAGCGCACGCGCACCTTGAGACTCAGCGAAGGGTCGCTCTTAAGAACTCGAATTTAATGCTCGAATTCCGGAATTCGGCCTTGCGTGTCCCGATGTTCCATGGCGTGCGTCGTGGTGTCTCCTTAACCATTCGAGGGAGGCAAATTCTGACCAATCAGAGATGAGCAAAAGGAAGGAGAAGCGGGTGAATGTGTACCGCGCACATATCTCAGCGTTAGCGCGCTGCAGCGGCTGTGTGGAGGTGACCTTTCCTCTGCTGCCATTAAAGCGGCAGCATCGCCTGCTTATTTAGGGGACCTGGGGTAATACCGGCAAGATGGCACAACAACAACTCAGCACAGGAGCTCCTGAGGTAAACTAGTCAGAGGTCTGCTGGAAAAAAAACACTCACTGGGGGGGGGGGGGGCAATGGAGGGGGGGGAGCTGGAGGGGGGGGGGGGGGCTGGAGGGGGGGGCAGGCCATATTGTATAGCGGGAGTATAACAGGACAAGAGGAGCATTCACCGAATTCGGCGTCAGAGGGTTAGTGCTGGGGGTACAGTACGCTCGCCCTGCTGTTTCTCCTCCGCTGTCCTCCCTCCGTCTCTCGCCCTCCTTCCTCCTCTTCTCGGACGTGGTGTGATGGAGTGATTATTAAGGAGATGCTCCTGTGTTCAATGACAGTTGATGAAGTCTGCCTTTGTCTGTCTGCTCTGCCCTGTCACAGCTCGGACACTGCTTATAGCAAAATCAATACTGACAGAGGGAGAGAGAGAGAGAGGGAGAATGGGGAAGAGAGTGAGAGAGAGGGGGAGAGAGAGAGAGAGGGAGAATGGGGAAGAGAGGGAGAGAGGGAGAATGGGGAAGAGAGTGAGAGAGAGGGAGAGAGAATGGGGAAGTGAGTAAGAGAGGGTGAGAGAGAGAAAGAGGGAGAATGGGGAAGGGGAGAAAGCGAGAGAAGGAGAATGGGGAAGAGAGTGAGAGAGAGGGAGAATGGGAAAGAGTGAGTGAGAGAGATAATGAGGTAGAAGACAGACTAGAAAGAGGGAAGGAGAGAGGAAGAAAAGAAGACAGGGGAAGGGGAAGAGAAAGAAAGTCAGGAGTGCAGGTAGAGGAGAGAGAGAGAGAAATAAAGAAAGAAAGAGAGAGAAAGATGTGGCGGAGGAGTATTAAAAAGGAAGATCAAAGCGGGCCGTGGCATGAGAAAGTTCAGGGGAGTAATTGCAGACTGTGACGCACAGAGCGCTGCGTGGGGGGAGAGGCGCCGCCACTCGCTTCAGCTGCCCGGCTCTGCAACGAGAGACGCAACAGTGATGAAACCTACACCTGGCGCGCTTGCATGCTAACGCACACGCCCCCGCGTACAGCAGCAGGACGCGATGCCGCGTCCGCACCGTCTAATCTCAGACGCACTCAGGGCCGCGCTCACGTACGGATCTCCGGGCCCAGAGACGCGATGCAATTATCCGCAATTTGCGGGCGGTAATGTCCGGAGCGGCTCTCGCGGTGATGTCACTGCGAGATGCCTGAGGTGGGTGCTAGCGTTAGCATTGCACTGCTGCAATGCCATTTGCGGCGACTGCAAAGGCTGTTTGTTTAAATTAGGCAGATATTATTGAGCTGAGTGAAATGATATAATAATAATAATAATAATAATAATAATTTTCCACCATGATCATCAGTTAGTATAAGCGCATATCCTTTTTTGTGTAATACCAGCAGCGCAGTTTAAGCCCAAATCCCAGCCAAATCATCCCTTTCTGAGAGCAGACGAACTAGACATTGCCAATTATAGTGGTGAAAAACTGCAATGGAAAACTCAAAAAGTTCTGAAAACGCATTAATACTCATGGAGGAATAAACGCTCATTTAAGTTCTTATTTAAGTCTGTTTGCTCCCTCCGGCTGTTCTTGTTTTCTTCTTTCTTGTTTTTTTTTATCTGCTTTTTGCTCACTGTTGAATGCTGACTATCGGGATCTGTCACTTTCAATATTCTTATCGTAAAACAAGGAGTCTGAAAACTAAAGTGATGTAGTAAATTGAACGGTACACCTGTGATAGTGATGCAT
>NC_049201.1:72777594-72780094 GCF_013347855.1 Anguilla anguilla
ATGCCTGTTCCCCGTGCCCGCATCACACCCGCTAGCCAATCACAGCCCCAGGGATGCCTGTTCCCCGTGCCCCGCATCACACCCGCTAGCCAATCACAGCCCCAGGGATGCCTGTTCCCCGTGCCCCGCATCATACCCGCCAGCCAATCACAGCCCCAGGGATGCCTGTTCCCTGGGCCCCGCATCATACCCGCGAGCCAATCACAGCCCCAGGGGTACTTGTTCCCCGTGCCCGCATCACACCCGCTAGCCAATCACAGCCCCAGGGATGCCTGTTCCCCGTGCCCGCATCACACCCGCTAGCCAATCACAGCCCCAGGGACGCCACAGCCCTTCCACAAAGTAATGGCATGTAGTCATGTATAGTAGTGTACATGTAACATGAGTACACAGTGCCTGCACACACACACCCCTTACTTACCCCGCTGTGTCTACATAGCATTGTGCTGTTCTCTACGTTTTAACGCAGCTATGTTGTGAAACGCGTGTTGTTGCGTCGGACCGGTCTTCCCCGTGAGCACCGTGTTCAGATCCAGATGGAGAGGTTCATGCAGTACCGCCCCTTACCTCACCTTTCCCTTTGGAATATGTGCCAGTGCACCATGTAGTTTTTACTGTGTAAGGTTTGTGTCACAGACTGCATGCCTGCATGGAGCTGCTTGAAGTTGCAGAAGTGCCTGCTGGGAAGTGTAGGCATGGGTCAGTCTTCAGGCTTTAATCCCACCGGCTCCGTGGGCTCGTGTAGTTTATAGACCCTCCCTGCAGCTCTGTGCGGTCATACTGGGTGTAACATTGCACGACTCGGGAGTGGGCTGGCGAGAATTCATTCAAACAAACTTAACGATGAAAGCAATATCCGCCTAGACGTTTTTCCCAAGCCTAAATTCTTAGTTAGCTCTTTCTTCGCACAGTGAGAAAAATGTGAAGGACGATTTAGAGATGTGTATATATAACGAGCCTGGTGGCGTGGTTTCGATCCTTTATTTGCGTTCAGGAACGTTTTGGGGAGTAGCTGCACACAGTAACTGCACACACATTGCATTAAATAACCAGTTTGAAATGTACCGAGCTCATTAAGGCTGAACGATACGCCAACTCCACTGTGACTGCATGGTGTGTGTATTAACCACTTACTTACAGCTATGCATTGATCTGTCTGCTGCAGGGGCCCTAAGTGACAATAAAGCAAGTGTGCGCGTGTGTGTGTGTGTGTGTGCGTGTGTGTGTGTGTGTATGTGTGCACGTGTGCATGCATGTGTGTGCGTGTGTGTGTGTCCGCTTGTGTGTGCATACGTGTGTGTGCTCATGCGTACGTGCGTGTGTGTGTGTAATTGTGTATATACAATATATATATATATATATGTGAGTACCTCCACAGTAAATACCTTTCCTGGAGCCAGAATCAGGCCTCTTTGTGCAGCGTGTACCTGTGGCGTGAGCAATAAACGCCGCTTACGAAGCCAGGAAAACAGTTATTTTCTTTCGGCAGTGGCTTTTTCTGTATTGATTATGTGGTTTGCCCATAAATTGGACATGAACTCTTTTTTTTTGGGTTCTGGTCATGCGCCTCGCTGTTTTCGCCACATCCCCGCAGACGAGAAAACGACAGACAGAAGGACGGGATGATAGACGACCGGGAGGGATCCCGGCCCCCTCTTCCTGTCGTCGCAAGGCCCGTAAAAATTTCTCTGGTCTGCGAGCAAAGATCGGGGGGCTTCGGAGCGATCGATATTTTAAGAGCATACTTGGGGGGGGGGGGGCTGCCTGAAATCTCTGTGCTTGCTGGTGAGTGCATTGATTCATCACATGAAAAGACATTGTGTCCTGCCCTGCATCGCGTTGTTCAATACAAATAAGTCTCCCGTGGTCTGAATAATGTTATCAGATACACACACACGCGCACACACACACACACACGCACAAAATGCATATGTAGTGACCTTCAATATCTGAAAGTACTCCATAGCTTCTTTTTCTCTTCCTCTTAGTTTTGAAAGGAGAAATAATGGCATATGCCTCTCATTTAGGAGCATGAGAACATAAGAATGCATAAACAGGCCATTCTGCCCATCCTGGCTCGCCATTTACACTGGTTGAACTTTACTAACAAGCTTGCCATTTCAACAGCTGAATGAAATGAAAGAACGCAATGAAATACTCTATCCATTTTCTTTGGGAGATTTAGAACAAAAATGTCTACATTTTTTAATCTGTGCTACCTGTAATCGTGGTGGCAAGGTGGTTGATGCGACACCCTTTTGCTGTGGGATCGATCTTTTTTTTCTCAGTCTAAACAATTTTGCCAAAACAATTTCATTGCCACGGTTGGGTTGGAGTCTGATAGTATCTTATTTCAAAATAATACACCTTTTTTTAGAAATGGTCTCATTTCTGTTGATATCTGAATGTTTCTTGTGGTGTAAATTTGGTGAAGCCCATGGCTGCCACACGGTTAAATAAATATAAAAATAAATTGTTCTAAAGCATTAGCAAATCGGTG
>NC_049201.1:72785094-72790094 GCF_013347855.1 Anguilla anguilla
ACTCACACACACTCACACTTACACACACACACACACACACACTTACACACTCACACACACCTACACACACTTACACACACTCACACACACCTACACACACTTACACACACACACTCACACACTCACACACACTCACACTCACACACACTCACACCTACACACTCACACACACCTACACACACTCACACACACTCACACACACACACACACACACACACACACTCACTCACACCTACACACACACACACACACACTCACACACACTTACACACACACACACACACACACACTCACACACACACACACCTACACACACTTACACACACCTACACACACTTACACACACACCCACACTTACACACACACACACACACACACACACACTCACACACACTCACACCTACACACACACTCACACCTACACACTCACACACACCTACACACACTTACACACACACACACACACACACTTACACACACCTACACACACACACACACACACACTCACACCTACACACTCACACACACCTACACACACTTACACACACACACACACACACACACTTACACACACCTACACACACACACACACACACTCACACACACTCACACCTACACACTCACACACACACCTACACACACTTACACACACACCCACACTTATACACACACACTCACACACTCACACCTACACACACTTACACACACACACTCACACACTCACACCGACACACACTTACACACACACACTTACACACACCTACACACACTTACACACACACACACACACACGCACTCACACACACACACCTACACACACTTACACACACACTTACACACACCTACACACACTTACACACACACTCACACACACACACTTACACGCTCACACACACTCACACACACACACACCTATACACACTTACATACATACACACACACACACACCTACACACACATACACACACTTGCACACACACTCACACACACACACACACACACACACCTACACACACTTACATACACACACACACACACACTCACACACACCTACACACACTTACACACACACACACCTACACACTCTTACACACACACGCACTTACACACACTCACACATGCACACACACACCTACACACATCTACACACACACACACTCACACACACTTACATACGCACACACACACACACACACATCTACACACACACACACACACACTCACGCACTTACACACACACACACACACACACACCTACCAACACTTACGTACATACACGCACTCACACACACGCATATTCTCACACATAAACACTCACACTTGCCCATTCACACTCATACACACACAACCCACAGACTCTTTCTGTTGCAGTTTTTACAGCTTTTTTTAAATAAATGCGCTCTTTTATTATATTAAATTTAAAAATTATTAATTTCAGTGATTGAAACTTGTTTAAAAATGCTTAAAAAAGTATTGAAATTTTGATTAGTGTTTTACTGGAATGCCATCTGCTTATTCTAGAATGTGTATGTTATATGCATTATCGCTGAATTATGAATGATATTCAGTAAGCATTAATGCAAACAGATGGCTAAGCATTCACATATAGAGTGAAGCCCATTTACACCCACTTACTGATGCACCAAACCCAAACATTCTCATAATAAAACATTTGCACGCACAAAAACACCCGGGTGTACGCACGCATTTACCATACACACTCTCACACACGCAGACCTTTCAGTCCTGTTGCCTGGCAACGTGGCCAAGTGTCCAATCAGAGTGCGGAGCTGTGTCCAGTGATGTCACGGCTATTGCTGACCAGCACTCCTGCACTCTGCACTGAGAGAGAAAGGGGAAGTGGGGTGGGGGCAGAGAGAGAGAGAGACAGAGAGAGAGAGAGAGAGATGGAGGGAGGAACGGGGGAGGGAACGACAACAAAGGTGCAGAGACGGACAGATGGAGTTTTGGGGTGAGAGGAGAAAGAGGAAGGGAGAGAGATTGATCTATAAACCCCCCTTTATTGGGACTTTGTTCAAACACAGAAATTACAGTACTTCAGGAAAACAAACCAACAACAAAAAACAAGCCCAAACAATCCCCGCAGGCAGAGAGAGAGAGAGAGAGAAAGAGAAAAGAGAGAGGGAGGGGGATTGCCACACGGGATGGGACCGCCTACATCAGTCATCCGACTTGCTACATGTCCCATAAGTACCCCAGGGCTAAGTAGCCGGGTGTCTGTGAAGTTACTCGAAACTTTCAGCATCGATATGGTGCTTCTAGAGGTTCCTCAGTTGTTATTTGGCTGGGACTAGTTAAGGGATGTGCAGTCTAACAGCCCTGTCTGTTACTATCCCATCTGTTACTGCCCCGTCTGTTACTGCCCTGTCTGTTACTCCCCTGTCTGTTACAGCCTTGTCTGTTACTGCCCTGTCTGTTATAGGCCTGTCTGTTACTGCCCTGTCTGTTATAGGCCTGTCTGTTACTGCTCTGTCTGTTATAGGCCTGTCTGTTACTCCCCTGTCTGTTACAGCCCTGTCTGTTACTATCCCGTCTGTTACTCCCCTGTCTGTTACCACCTTGTCTGTTACTGCCCTGTCTGTTATAGGCCTGTCTGTTACTGCCCTGTCTGTTATAGGCCTGTCTGTTACTGCTCTGTCTGTTATAGGCCTGTCTGTTACTCCCCTGTCTGTTACAGCCCTGTCTGTTACTCCCGTCTGTTACTGCCCTGTATGTCTGTCAGGCTTCGGCGTGGAAACGGTCGTAGTGATCTGTGACATCACTCCGCGGTCATACCGGGCGTGGCGTCGGCACGGGGCGCTGGCGCAGCCATGCACGGTTGTCTACGCCCCCCCCCCCCCGGTCAGCGGCGCCGGTGAAAAGCGGGTCGAGCTGTCGGCCTCGTTTCCCTTCCGCCCGCTGCCACGGCCCGCTCTAAAACCGCCCGCCGCTCCCTCACGCGCCCGCGCCGCGCCGCGTGGAAAACAGGTCAGCGCCCGCCAGCACCCCGCCAGACCCGGCTCCCCTCTTATGGCGGAGGAGTTCCGTGGCATTGGGGGTGTGTTCCGGTCGGGTGGGGGGGGGGTGAGAGTGGGGTGGGGCGGGGGCAGGGGGTGGGACAGAGTGGGGGGGGGGGGTATGGTGATTCATTCGGGGTAAAGCAGGGTGGGTCGAGCAGTCGCAGTTGAAGGGGTGGGTGCTGATTTGGCTTTGACCTTTTCCCCCCTAGACAGCAGTTAGGACTCTAGCCCCTCCGCCCCTTCCCAACCCCCCACAGCCCCCGCATGCTGGTCAGTGCTCCACAGACCCCCCCACCACACCCCACCACCCCCACCCTGTCCTGGCCGTCTCTCGTCCCCCCATCCCCTCAGCTGCCCCAGCGCTGTGATTGATGCCCCCCCCCACCCCCCCCACCCTCGGCCCCCTCCCTCCAGGTCACGGCCTCAGACCGGCGCAGGAGCGACTTGCACTTCCGACCGCCCCCCCCCCCCCCCCCCCCCCCCCACGCCTCCCCTCGTTTTCGGTCCTTCCCCGCTGACGGCGGCCAGCCTGGCGGAAGCCGCCGGGTTTCCAGGCTCGCCGCGGCCCCAGAAGCACCGGGCTGCTCCAGGGCGGGACAGTGCAGGAAGGAGCCCTTTGGTGGTGGACAGCCTCACTGCCACACCCTCTCTCTCTCTCTCTCTCTCTCTCTCTCTCCGCCATTTATGGCAAATCCATACTTGATGCACATAAAAGTACTATAAAGGAATAGGCTTATGTAGACTGCAACATTACAGCTTGTAAAAAAAAAAGAAAAAAAAAGAAGCAAAATCAATATGGCAGCGTTTTTAAGTATTTTCAAATACACTGAATTGATAGGTGTCAGTATCAGGTATTTAATTGCAAATCCATACGTTCTGTGGCCATTCCATATGGGAGCTGGGCTTGAGCACAATGAGTAGCTTCAGAGCACTAAGAATAGAGTGTCGCTGAGCTTGTTGTCATGGGAACAGAGGCTTAACACCCCCCCACCCCCCCACCGAGCAGCAGGAAGGCCCCCTGGCTCTGGTCCTGCAGACGACGCCTTTCTCCAAAGAGGGGGCCAGGCCGATGGGGGGGGGGTGGGGGGTCAAGGCCAGCTCTGGGGCTATGTGGCGACCTCTGACCCCAAAACACACACAGAACACGCCTCTCCCCCCCCCCCCCCCCCCCCCCCCCCCACCCCCCCTTGGCCCTGGGCTGGCCCCCACGCAACGGCCCACGCGCAGTCTGTCACTGTCCTTAGACAACCGTGACCGAGGCGCACGGGCCCCACCTTCACCCCCCCCCCCCCCCCCCCCCCCCCCCCCCCCACTGACCCCCATCCCGTCCCCCATCCCCCCCAGCCTCCCCCAGCCTCCCTCTGTCTTCAGTGTGTCTCTTCAGTGCTGCCACGGCCACATGCTCACGTTCCCGCTGTGATTGATTTTAAACAGCTCGGTTTGGCCCGGTTTGGCTCGGCTCGGCCCGGCTCGGCCCGGCTCAGCCTGGAACCTCAGTTCCACCCTTCGTCCATCGGACTGCGCTGAGGCCTGGGGCCTCCCTCCGCAGATTTTTGTTTGTGCGTTTTCACCGTATGCGTAAGCCAGCGCTCGCATTTCCTCCCCACTCGAGCATATTCCTGAAGTTTAAAAAGTGCAGCTTCTCACTATGCGCAAAGTGTTCTGGCTTTCAAACGCTTCGCGCGTCTAGACTGGATTAACAGATGCATGCTCTGAATATGTAGTTGTAAACCTGAGAAGACAGAAGAAAGACAGAAACTCTGTTTCACCCTCAAAACAGTCCGCTTGGCGTTCTGCCTTCAGACCGATGGTGCAAAACGCAAGAGATGGACAAGGCTCCCATCGTGTGGCGAATCTGTGCTACTGCACGAAAGTCTGCGTAATTCTTACCGCTGCCGTTACTCAGCGCACTCCTGATTGATGTGTCTCGGAAGTAAATATGGCAACAGATATAGGCTAAGTTTCAGAGACAGAGAAATC
>NC_049201.1:72795094-72817594 GCF_013347855.1 Anguilla anguilla
CTCTGCGATGCGGTGGAGAGTAGAGAGAGACGAGGGGGAGCTGGGAGGAAGGAGGGAATGGTGTTATCCTCATCTGCAGGTGTCAGTTAAAATTAGTTGTTCGTTGAGTGTATTTGCATATTCAACAATAAAAGGGAAGTTGCTTACTTGCATGCGTGTGTGTGCGAGAGAGAGAGAGACAGACCTCTAACTGCACAGAAATTGGCCTATTTGTGCATGATGAGGCAGTGTGTTTATGCATCATCTTGTTTCTCTTTATTTCCCATGATCCTCTATGGCAAAGAGACAATGTCCTGTAGCAGGGTACCTATCTGAGCGGTAGGTGTCAGGTTTAAGAGGGTTTGCATATTGATGTCTTGTCTACCGCTATTGAAGACTAATTTTTTGCATAGAAGCAGAACCAGCATTTGTGGGCTTCACAGTGAACAAAAAGGGTGGCCATCTTGTGGGAGCCAAGCCAAGACACTGAGTTATGTCTCCTGAGTTATGTTTGTCTTTGTGTGCCTCGTTACTTTTTTTCTATGACCTCTCTCTCTCTCTCTCTCTCTCTCTCTCTCTCTCTATTGCGATCTTCCACACTAACCTCCTGTCTTTCTCACCAATTCCTTTTCTCCTCCTTGCTATCAGCTGCTTGCTCATTCTGTAAATTAGAGCTGTCTCTAGCAGCAAAGAGTGAGAATCTATGCTCATAATCTTTGCTGTTTCAAAACCCATACTCGCATCCAGTGAAAGATTTTTTCATCGTAGTGTTGGTCTCATTTTTTTGGCCTTGCCCTAGCTTACTGTCAATAACTGCCATTGCTTTCTGAGTACACCATAGGAACAGAAAAATACAATAAAAAAAATATATAAATACAATTATATGCGCAATGCATGGGGTGACTCATGACATCCCTAGGATGCACAAGGTGAAATGGGAAGTTTAAGGGGTAACATAATTTTGACTGTCAGAATGGTTTCTGAAGTCTTGCTCTCCCTCCCTGACACAACAATCAATAGCTGTACAAATGGACAATATAAAGGTGTAATTAACAACAGCCAGAAAGTAGACAGTATTGTAAAGTGGCAAAGGAACAGATTGGTTGTGTATATTCTTCTAGTATCTTTCGCTCAGATAATAGAAATTTGTTTTATTTCTATATAGACAAAAATATACATTTGGCAGGTTTAGGACGTGCACATTGACTATTTGGACGCTAAATAGAACCAGGAAAATATGTGAAAAAGTCTGAGATGTTAACAGGTGTCTGAGGCATTACACAAGGGGGGGAGGGAGGTTTTGGACAGAGATCAGAGAACGGTGGATGGAGGGGGTGGTAGCCAGAAATAGCAGCGATGTAACAATCGCAATGAGAGGAGGGGAAATACCTTGATTACCACCATCGGTAACACTGAGTCCTCCACCGCACGCTGGTTCACTGTTGTATTGCCTCCATCAGGACATAGCAAGGGGCACAAAACAGGACCGTGCCACTCAAAGTATTCAAAGTGTCATTTCAGTGGGGCACAAGGACACCTTGTTTGATGCAAATTCAGAGAGAAGAAAATCTTTAAAAAAAATTTTTTAAAAAGTTAAAATTCTTACAGATGAGAATTTCAAAGTGAAATTTTAAGGGGCTGAATCAATTCGAGATTCGAATTCTGTTAGGATACCAAACAGACGTTACATACACTCTGCGTTGGTCGGTGGTCGGTTGGACAGTGAGCGGTTGAAACTTCTCCGTCTGGTCGTGAGAGATATAGGCTACTAGTACAGGTGCCCGGCTGAATAATGCACATCAATGTGGAAAACACACCGGTGAGTCAGACACGATAGATCACCTTTCGAACACTTCGGTCTTCGCGTTTTTTCCGTTACTGAATTCAATCCGCTCACGTCTGGTGAGCGTTTTGATGGACGGGTAGGCTTATTTAAAAATCTGTTTACTAGGTTTTTACCGTTTGTAAAAAAAATAAAAAAAATTAGATTTCAAGTAAACGTGCATTAATTAATTTTGGTAGTCTTTGCGTAAATGAATAACATTTGGACCCAATGTGTTGATGGGTGATAAGAAGTTGCAACGAACGGCAGAAATGAGTCAGAGCACGCAGTGTCGGCTGATGCTGACAGCACCTGACCGCTTCCAAACCTCATTAGATCTTTACCAAAAAAAAAGGCGGTTAATAAATAATTTGCTTTTTAATTACTCTTTCAATTGAACTGAAGTTATACCCTAGGCCATACAATGTAGGTTTCGGAGTCGTATAATAGTCCATTTTTGTTGCATTATATAGTTACGTTTATTTGATTGTGGATATGCACTTTATTTCCCAGTGTTTTATGTTGTAAACTGTAGGTTGTAATGTAGCCTCATGCTAATTTAAATAATCACAATAATCAAGCTAAAATAATTCGATCTTAAACTGAACAATAAACCATGAAGTAAATCTGCATGTGTGTTGCCAATATATATTATTTTTAAAATAAACTTTAAATTTCCCTTGTATTTAATAATTTAGTAGGATACACATTTGTATAACAATGCTTAATTTCTGCACAATAAACTGTTATGAAATAAAATATGTGAATGTCGAAGCAGGGTTTAAAAACCCTGAGACCTTTAATTTAGCTTTTATAATGACTGGACAACAAAAATGTTTAAATTACATTAATGTAATGTTATGATTATAGTCATGGTGATAAGCATAATTTATAATAATATTAATAAGTTAATGGTACTAATTATTATTATTATTATTATTATTATTATTATTATTATTATTATTATTATATCAGTACTAATTCTGATATAATAATAATAATAATAATAATAATAATAATAATAAAACAAGGCCCTATTATTATTATTATTATTATTATTTCATGATGACTTAAAGTATTTTATCGTTGAACTTTTAATTTATGGCAGCAGAATGTAAAATAATAGAAATGCATATGCTGTAGTTAACAGCTAAGGTACGCCATCATAAATGATCAAGAATTACAATGCACTTTGAAAGCAAGCCTAGGACACTTTGATATCACATCAAATAATAATGCGGCCCATAATTATATTTATTTTGTATTAACTGGAAACAGTTGGGTAGATTATTTTGTATCTAATACGATAATATATATATCTAATGTTTTAAATAAACATTGTTTTTGTGTGTAGTGGTTTATGGGGTATAGTTTCTTCGAGTGTGTTGTCAGTGCTCGGCGAAGCGTTGCTTACAGGTGTGGCCAAACAAGTTTTCTAAATTCCCATTAACACTAGAAAAATGAGAGGGCACGTCGCGCTGGCAGGAGTTTACGCGTCGAGACGGTGAACCAGGACAAACGGGGACGTTTTACCGAGATTGTGCTCGGCCGTTTATGGGTCTGGGCCTGTGCCATCACACGTTCGCACGATGACGGCTTTGGCACCTGAAATATCGCTGCCCAGTAGAACAAGACTGTTTGGCACCGGAACAAGCTAAAATATAAGCCATTTTAGCTCGTTCAGACTTCACAGTTTGGTGACACTGTGGAAATGGGGGGTAGTGGGGCAGTAGGAAATAGTTCATCACCGAGCTTTTGTGTGGTTACAGAATGGTTACAGTTGTGTGTGTGTGTGCGTGTATTTGTGGGTATGTGTGTGTGTGTTCCTGCATGGGTGCCTGTAGCCGCTTTTCCACCGCATGCTACCGGCTCATCTCGACTCGACTCTACTCGCCTTTTGTGGTTTTCCATCGGGCAAAAGTTGTGGATAGCACCTGGTACCCGGTACTTTTTTGGTATCACCTCCGTCGAGGTTCCAAGCGGGCTGAGGCGATACCAAAAGGTGACGTGAAAACATTGCAGACCACTGATTGGTCAGAGCGACGCGTTTCATGCGGCGTCGCTAATGACGACCAGCTACATTGACAGTGGAAAACGAAGTACCTGGTACCAAAAGCGAGTCGAGTCGAGTTGAGCCGGTACCATGCGGTGGAAAAGTGGCTTATGTGTATGCATGTGCACAACATCCCGGTCTAGTCAGTTAAAATTGAGTGTTTGGCGCTAAGTGTGTGTATGTGCATTGGGGGACACACGGACGGAGTGTAGCACAGTGGGTAAGGAACTGGGCTTGTAACCAAAAGGTCGCAGGTTCGATTCCCGGGTAGGACACTGCCGTTGTACCCTTGAGCAAAGTACTTAACCTGCATTGCTTCTGTATATATCCAGCTGTATAAATGGATACAATGTAAAATGCTATGTAAAAGTTGTGTAAGTAGCTCTGGATAAGAGCGTCTGCTAAATGCCTGTAATGTAATGTAATGTAATAATTGTTAAGAAGGCCCTACACACATATCCTGGGTGCTTCTTCAGGAACAATGAAGGAGGAATACAATATTTAGCTTAGTTAGAGAGACTTTCAGCGTACTTCACGCAATAATGCTCAGTTAATATCGCAGAGCAGGCACTACGGACATCTACAGTGAAATGCGAACAACGGCGTCAAATAATGATATGACAAGCACTATGGTACACATATTATAATAAACGGCATTGTGTTTCTAGTCAGTGCTACATGTCCAGTACGCGGTGGATGTGGAGTTTTCAGCTTTCAGGACTCGCCAGGCATTCTGGGATGCTGGCTGTCCACCGGAGGGACAGAAGTGGCAGACAGTGTGCGCTGCGAGCTGGGAGAAACCAGCGATGGAGTGTGAGGGGTTGGAGGAGAGGAAGAGCGGGGAACAGAAGAGAGAAAAGGAGAACAAGAGAGAGAGAGAGAGAGAGAGAGAGACGGAAGAGATCTGGGGGTGTTTTTCACTTCATGTGAAGTCAGGAAGTGAAAGGTGAAATGCTCAGGGCCCTTGGAGACGTGCTGAGCAGCGTGCTGGGCGGTGAGGATGATTGTGAGGATGAGGATGATGAAATCTCTCGCGCGGGCGGACGAGAGCGTCGTCGGTTGAAGCTACGTTTTGAGAACGAGCCCCTAAAAAGGAAAGATTCGGCCGTGCCCACCATTCATGCAGTCGCTCTCTCTGTTCTCGCTCGTCCGTGTCCGTGCTGAGGTTGGAAAGTTTTTTTTTTTTTTTTCTCGCCACCATTTTGAGGGTTTTCTCCCCACTGGGAGTTTTTACCTCATGTTCTTGCTATTTGGGGGGGGTTCAGGCCTGGTGTTTGCTCTTCTTGCTTTGCCAATCTGTAATGTGTCTTTGTGACAGTTCTCTGTAGCACTATTCAAATAAAATGAAATTGAATTGAAGCGGATTTAATTGAATTGAACTGAATGGACTTGAAGGTGTGGTCCTGCGCTTAGGTGTTCTCCCACTCGCATTAATGCCTTCTCCCTTTTTTCTTCTTTTTCTCCCCTCCTGCAGATATCAGGATGTCAAAGCCAGTAGAGGTTGAGAAGCCAGGGGCAGACTCTCCAATGGAGAGCACAGGTATGGACTGTGTGTTTGTGTGTGTGTGTGTGTGTGTGTGTGTTTTCCTGTGTGTGCTTGTGTGTGTGTGGGTGATCGTACCTGAATATAGATCATTCTCTCCGTCTGCATGTCGGTGTGCTGTTTCACATCGCCATCGCCATCATGCCATCTTCCCCTCTCACAGTTTCCATTCTTTGGTGTGTGACAGGCGGAGAGAGAGAGAGGCCCTCGACTAATTTGAGTGACACCTCGCCCACGAGAGATTGCGATCGTTGCTGATGCTCTCGCGCGTCCTATTCAGCTATTTTTCTCTGGGCGCTCGTCAGCCTTTTTCCGACCGTTCCAGCGCCCCTTCCAGAAAGGGCTGCGTAGGTTCGAATCTGTTTCCGCGCTCAAGGAATACGTTATCTGGCGTGTCACGTTCTGGAAGGCGCACGTGCGCACGTTCAAATGACTTTGCGGGTGGCGGTTCGTAGATTTTCGCGATACGCGGCGCGTTCGGCGTGCCCACACGGTTTTTTGTATCCCACGATTCAGTCCTTTGCGGGAAAGGTGTGTCCGCCTTCTCGCGAAGCCGCGGTCGACAGATCGCTATCGGCCTGCCGATTGGCCGCGGCTCGCAGCTCGACGACGCCTCGGGACGCGCGTCGGTTCTTGCATGCCCGTTCTCACTCGTTGGCTGTCGACATGCGTTCGCTTGCGTTGCTCCTTCACTGTGTTCAGTGCGACGCGCCAGTGACACGGTTTCATTTGTCACCTGCGCTCTCAGAAATAGAGGTGCAGCGGAGGCACGTTTCCGTTCTTTGAGTGACAAATGTCCCGAGTGTACTGTGAAAGTACAGTAATGCTCTTTTTAGGCAAATTTGCGCACCTTTTTTTCCATTTTACTTATCGTTAAGACGGAGAGCAATACCGAAGCACTAAATTCCTACTGAAGTTGAAACACCTTTTACAACCAAGCTGAAACTTGCCCCTAATTATCGAGGAACTGTGATGAATTTTTAATGAAAGCAACTGGAATGGTGTAGAGAATACGATTTCGCCCTCTTTTCACCCCCGTGCTTCCACCGCCGCGCTCTCCTGTCGTTCACAATGCTCCTTAACGCATATTACCGAACCACAGCGCCATCCTCTGGGTCGTCGCACCTCTGCAGCGCAAAGAGAGAGTTCCGGTGGCAAACGGGCGGGCGGTCGCAGCCAATCGCAGCGCTGCGCTTTCAGTCGCCGCGGTGATGGAGGCGTGTAGCAGATCTTAATGGGATTACAGGCTCCAAAAATCCAATTGGTGAAAATCCAGGGCCCGAATCCTGAGGGTTGTTGAAGTGCAAAATGGCTACCGTAGCGCAAAGCTGCAAAATGCCTGCCCCCCTCCCCGCAAACACCCCCCCCGCCCCACCCCCCCACCCCTCCACCGCTCCAACCACCCGCCCCCAACCCGCCCCCGCTCTGTTTCCTGGCTTCCATCGTGTGCCAGCCGGTCTGCTTGTCTGAGCTCACAGAGCGCTGGTCTGCTTCAGTCACCCCTTCCACTCACCGGGGGCGTGCTCCTGGGAGGGGGCGGCGCCCCCCCCTGTCCCGGCCTATCGGGATGGAGCTCTCAGAGGGCGGGATTGCGCGGCTCAGTCCCGCCACGCCCGCTGTACCCGGCCCTGCTGCCCTCTGCTCCTTTCTCTCAGCCTGACTGCCATTATGGACAATACAACCCCTCTCTCACTCGCTCACTCGCTCACTCTCTCTCTCTCTCTCTCTCTCGCTTTTTTCACAGACTCAGAGAGAAATGGTCCCGAGTCCAACCATCAGGTTAGTATCTTAATGAAAACACTTGTATGAATTATTGACAAAATTGTTGTATGCGTGCAAGGAGGAGGGTGGCGATATAATGGGAATCATGATCACGGTGATACCGGATTAATATCCATAATAAAAATATGTATATAGTCCCCCCAATAGGGCTCAGTCAGAGCTCTGGCCAACTTTCATTCAAGCTTACTGTTCAGCCTTCACCTTCCTCAGTGTATTTCACCTCTTTCATTCTCACCTGCTAATGAGGTATTTTGTTAATGATGAAAGGAACCCTCAACTGTTTTGTGGGAAGAGAGACTGGAGGGGTATAACATCAGCAGCCGGGCAATTAGAACAGAGAGGCCAACAACGGCTGTGAACAGAAAGCTGTAAGAAGTCTGTACAGACAGTGAGGCTGACAACTTTTTCACGCACAGGCTTTCTTTAATAATCACCTAATTGTTTTGCTGCCTAGAATGAGACCAGAGAACTGTTAGGGGAAAAAAATCTGAAATGCTGGTTACACGGTCTTCAAGGTTTAGTAGTTACCGTCTATTTAAGTGGCCGTCTTTCTTAAATTACTGTACCATCCAAACTAATCCACTCACCCTTGCTGCTGTCAGGACGCAATGCCAAATTCTGTTTGGCAGCAGAACTGATTCCTTACCTTTTACTGATGTCTTATTTTTACTGCATTATTATGAAAGTAATATCCAATGACGTAACAGCTTTTTAATAACTGCTTACCCAAGCATTCATTAAGTGGGATGGTCTGCCTTGCTTGCAAACAAATCACTTTACCCTGGCAAATGGCTAGGGCAGGACATTTATGGAACTTTTATATGACATTACAACTTCAGGCCAACCCCTTTCCTGTTTCTTGGATTCTTATCCTTTAAGAGCTTAACCTTTAGGCGTCCTTACCAAATCCTCGAAAATTTGACTGAATTCAGCTATGGTTATTAGATTTTTTTGGGTGACTTGTGTTTTTATATAAAAATGTTTGGTGGTTTTGATTGAGTTTAGGCCTTTAGGCTGGCAAGAACATGCTTCCACATACCCTGAGCATGACAGGCATGGATGTAGCAATGGGTACTGTATAGTTACGCTGACAGCTATATGGAAAGTTAATGATAAATCTCCCACACACATGCTTGCCCTTGGCAGCCCTGCTAATAGTCAGTCTGTACAATAACAGGAAGCAGTGTCGATGTTCCCCTGAATTTTCTGGGCAGTGACTGTGCGAGCTTCGAGCTGGGAGCGTCCGTCTGATAGGATGTTTCTGGTCCCTGTTTTGCAGGCTCAGCCAATGAAAATCAGTCCCTTCTCCCTCTCGCCCACTCTCAGCAGCGCCAAGGTGAGTGTGTGCGCTGTGCGCGGCGAAGGCGCGCGCGTCTGCACGTTACCGTTTGAATTTGAATCTGAGGTCAGTGTGAAGTCCCTGCAGATAGTATGAGAAAATGGTTCTCGTGCCAGTATCACATCATGCGTGTTTGCCCGTGCGCGTGAATTTGGGTCAATGAGGACAGAAATCTTCAGAGAGAGAGAGGGAGAGGGAGAGAGACAGAGTGGGAGAAAGAGAGAGAGGGAGAGCGAGAGAGAGAGAGAGAGAGAGAGTGTTTGTGTGTGGGTTCACGCAGGCGCGTACCAGAAATATGCAACAGTCCTGGCAGGAGCTACGTCCTAATTTGCATACAGACTGACTAATATGCAAATCAGAGCTTTTTTTTTCCACCTCCACTCTTACCAGTTTGGACACGCCCAGCTCTGTGGTCCCGACAGTGAAAGTTAAGCGAAGGGAAGGGAAGGGAGTTCTTTAGCGTTTCCCCCGTCACCTCTGGACGCACAGACGCGCGGGCGCACGGGGAGAGCCGAGGGAGCCGAGATGGAGGCGAGTTTCGTTTAGATTCGGGAGATGACACTGAGCTCCGGAACGGGCCGGACAGGGACGAGGGTAGGCACGGGCGGGGACCTTCTGGGCAGCACCATGGCGACGGCGCTCGATTGTTTTAACGTCCTGGAGACCGAGATGGGCAAGACCGGCCACTCGCCGCACCCTCTGGATCTCACCATGGTAAAAAAAACAAAAACAAAAACAAACAAAACAAACAAGCAAACAAACACTGCTATCGTATTTCAGCAAAAAAAGCTATGTGATTTGTTATATTTATTTTACTTTGGTAAAAAAAAAAAAAAAAAAGTATAGCTCTGTGCTTCTGGCGAGAAATAAGGGCAGGTTACGGCAGGCGTGTTGGTGCAGTGAGATCTGCCGGGGCGTGATCGATTGCTGGTTGTTCTTCGTTGACATCACAGAGACACGGGCAGGTTCGAGTCGAGGAACATTTCCAGTGTTGTTCGTGGAGCTTCGCGTTTGCTGGTCGTTCCTTCTCTCCCCTTTCTTGTCCTACGGCGGTGGCTTATTTGATTTTGAACGGTACATTTTAGCCTGTGTATTAGCACGTTTTAATACTGTATGGATGGTGTGCAAAACTCACTCTGGTGTGTGGGATGTTCTAAATGCTTTGGATGCAGACATATACAAAATTGCTTTAAATTGTATTGCGCTTACTTAGCAGATGCTCTGATCCATATTGACTTACAATGCAAGATAACAAAAACGGGAGCTAACACTGCTATCCTACTACCAAAATAAATAAACAAATTGCGGATACATATAGTACTACGCGCATGCCAAGCCATAAAAGACTTTTAAAATGCCATAGTAATATGAATTAATTACTTACGATAAGAGTGTCAGGGGTGGGGATGGGGGGGGAACCACGATGCAGTCAGAAGCGGTGGGTTTTCAGTCTGCATCGGAAGACTATCGGTGAATCTGCTGTATTCTATGAATCTGTTGTATTCTATGGTACTGAAACCAGAGGATATATCAGAGACACCATAGAAACCATAGTGTTGTTCGGGATGAAAAACGGCACGCTGGGACATGTCTGTGCCCCAGGCTCTCCAGTGGTTTGGTGTGGTGCATGCTCACAGGGGTCCGGCGGTTTGGTGTGGTACAGGCCCACGGTGGCTGACCCCTGTCTCGCTCTCTCCGTGTTCCCCTCAGGGTAAGATGGACGAGTGTGCGGAGATGTCCCCGGCTCCTGCGCCCGCTCCGGCCCCCACCCCCACACAGACGCCCCTCCCGCACACACAGCTCATGCTGACTGGCAGTCAGTTGGCTGGGGTAACTATCTATCTAACTATCTATCTATCTATCTATCCATCTATGTCTATCTATCTATCTGTCTATGTCTGTCTATCTATCTATCTATCTATCTATGTATCTATCCATTTATGTCTATCTATCTATCTATCTATCTATCTATCTATCTATCCATCCATCTATGTCTATCTATCTATCTATCTATCTATCTATCCATCTATGTCTATCTGTCTATCTATCTATCTATCTATGTCTGTCTATCTTGCCTGTCTGTCTGTCTGTCTTTCTTTCTTTCTTTCTTTCTTTCTATCTGTCTATCTATCTGTTTGCCTGTCTGTTTTTTTGTCTGCCTACCAGTCTGTCTATCTGTCTGTCTGTCTGGTTGTCTGACTGTCTGTCTGTATATCTATCTATCTGTCTCGTTCTGTCTCCCTCGATTTCCCTCTCGCTTTCTGTCTCTTCTGTTTCTCCACACCAAATTTTGTCACTAAATTACTGTATACCATTAATTGTTTTCCTAGAAAATAGAATGCTAATTATAACATGCTTTTCAATGTAAAATTAGAAATGTTTTTTTTTAAATTGTTATAGCCATGTATTAAACATACAATTCAGAACTGCATAAATAATTCAAAAAGGGAAAATAGAGAGCAAAATAGTCACAGGTGCAGAAGGAGCTACTTATCCCTGTATGGATTACTAGAAGATTCAACCCTGCTTCTCTGTCACCTGACGGTTACTGATGTCCACCATTATTCTCAAACAAAATTTTTTCATTGTTTGAAATATCTTTTGGTTGAAATATTTTTAGTTTGTGGGATATAGTGATGATATAGTTATGTTCCTGTGATTTTTGATGGGTCACAAATACATCCATGAATGTATTTTTCCTGCATATAAATTAAAATTTGTCATCTGGACCTATTTAAACTCTAACTAGAAAATTCTGTCTTTGGGTGGGGTAAAAAAAAAAAAAAAAACTATTGTGAATTATTGCACTATTGTATTCTCCACAACTGTCTGTAACCTCACTGCCCAGCTGTAAAAATGCGCAATAACGTGCAGCCCTAGTTGGGTGAATATGACGATCGCCTGGAGACAATGTGCACCATCTTGACCTCCTTCAGTCCCACACCGCTTGGTGTGAGCGAGCATTCGTGCATATGTGTTCCACTTGGTTAAATCCAGCCTCTCTATCACAAACCATACATTTCATAGCTAAAGCAACAGTAGGTTTTTTTTTTAATGTGGCCCAGCAACTAATTAAGATAGCTGGATGAAATGGAGAGAATTATTTCGGCCATAATAGAAAACGTATAATCATTATGCGCAGTGTATGCTATTTGTTCATTTCATTCGTTGGTAGCCTCACACTGGAGTAAGCCCCTGCCCTGAGAACGTAGCCATTTGTCCAGACTGAATTATCTCTGTATTTTTTTTTTTTTCCACTTCAATGGATATTCTATTGTGTTTACTGTTTGAATGGTTATGTTTCATATCTGCTTTCCACTGGTGACCTTTCCACTGCCAAAGTCCCACAGTGCTTTATTATAGCAACGCTAGCCTGTGGCCTCGACGACACACAAGAGCTGTTTTAAAAGAGACCAGACGGACAGTTAGCTAGCTTCCTTCGCTCACCTCACCCTTGCTTACAGTTTACTGTCACCCTGCTGCTTGGCTGTAATTTTCTGTCTTCTCTGTCCCCTTCTTTTCCTTTCTCTGCTGCCCTCCCTTTACTCCCTCTCTCCTCTCCTCTGTCCATACCTCTCTTCCTCCTCCCCTCCTTTCTCAGTTGACTGCGCTCCTGCCTGCGCAGCAGCAGTTGCTACTGCAGCAGGCTCAGGCTCAGCTTCTGGCCGCGGCCGTCCAGCAGTCAAACGCAGCCCACGCAGCCCACGCAGCCCACGCAGCTCAAGCAGCTCAAGCAGCTCAAGCAGCCCACGCAGCTCAAGCGGTGGCGGCAGCCAATCAGCAGCAGCAGCAGCAACAGCAGCAGCAGCAGCAACAACAACAGCAACAGCAGCAGCAGCAGCAACCGCAGCAGCAGCAGCAGCAGCAGCAGCAAAGTCAGCAGCCAGCGCAGTCACAGGCACACAGCACACAGGAACAAACCGGTGCCCAAGCCCCGCCCCCTCCGCCCCAGCTCACCCTCTCTCAGCCAATTCAGCTCACCGCCCAGGTATGGCCAGCCAATCAGAGCCACACTGCACTCAAAGTGTTTTTGATGCGAGATAGAGGCCTGTTTTTGCTCTGGCTTAAGCTCATGCTGAATTAAGGCTGGTTCAACCTCAACCCGAAGGGGGAGAGATTTAATTTTAGAAAACAATTCAAAGCTAATGCATGAGCGCGTTTAGAGCGAATGTTAAATGAATGTTCACAGAGTCAATCCTCTAGCTGGTGCTTGGATACCAGTCAAATAGTCTCATGTCCTTCAGTCTGAATTTAACCCAAAACTGCCAGTCTAATTTTTGACAAACAACATGATACACCCTGGCCTGTTCCTCTGTGATTCAGCTCTAGACAACCTCAAGCCAATAGTTATCTGATTGTACCGGGAAAGTAACTAGGCTTGTTCTAGTTGCTGTCAACCAATCGTGTGCTCTCTTTTTGTTGTGGGGCGTGGCCTCAAATGTCAGCGCTTGGTCAGCCATTTCACTTTGAAGTTCTTTCAATATTCTACACTGATAACCACCAAAAAACGAACACGAGCCTTCGTTCTAAGTGAGTCCCGAGGTGCCACTGGATTCAGTGGAAAGAATAACGTGAGACTGCTTTGAATTAGCCATAAAAACGCTGAAAATGTTCGGCTGAAATTTATGAGTTTGTGTTTCATTTTTACCTTCAGGCAAAGATGATGTTATTGGCATGCCAATTTCAACCTCGGTTTGAGCTGGAAGAAAAAGCGAACTCCCTGCTCATGGAATTGTTAAACACACATCAATAAAAAATTTTAACCACCTACCCCACCCCCCCCCCCCCCATGACCCTGCCTCCCACCCCCTCTCTCTCCCTCTCACCCCCCTCTCTTTCTCTCCCCCCCCTCCCTCTCCCCCCTCTCCTCCTCTCTCTCACTCTCCCCCCTCCCTCCCTCTCTCACCCACTCTCCCTCTTTCCCTCCCTCTTTCTTTCACCCCCTCTCTCCCTCTCTCTCTCTCACTCTCCCCCTCTCCCTTTCACCCCCTCTCTCCCTCTCTCTCTCTCACTCTCCCCCTCCCTCTTTCTCTCCCTGTCTCAGGACATTCAGCAGCTGTTGCAGCTGCAGCAGCTGGTCCTGGTGCCGGGGCACCCCCTGCAGTCGCCTGCGCAGTTCCTCCTGCCGCAGGCGCAGCAAGGGCAGCAAGGTGAGGTCCTCGCTCCCCCGGGGACACGCCCACCCTACCACTTACCTGCACAGCAGAGCGGCAGAGCAGCCGGCAGTAGCGCTCTGCATCATCACACCCTTCTCCTATCCGCTCCCCACAGCACACACACACACCATAATCTCATTCTGCACCTCCATCACACACACGCCTCACATTCTGATTCATCCTGCCCTCCCTCTCTCCGATAACACAACCTGCGAACTGATTGCATTATTTGCTTTAAGACATTACAAGTAATGGTTTTACTGTTTCAGCCTGTAGCGATACTGGCACTGGAACAAAAATTTTATTTGCTTTGGATGTTTTTTTTTTCTTCTTTTTTTTTTCTTTTCTGCTCTACGCTCTACACCTATATCCGTGAAAGTATAGTATGATAATATAAATAAACATTTAAAGGCCCAGAGGATGACAATATGTGATTTAGACTGCCGGCATTAATGAGCCTGAAACACCAGGCCGTCCTGTCTGAGTAACCTGCGCGTTCGTTCCCTCCTTTACCAGGTCTGCTATCGACACCAAATTTAATTCCGCTACCTCAGCAAAACCAAGGGGGCCTCCTGTCCGCTCCACCCAGACTGGGGCTCCAAGCACAGGTACAGGTACACGCTGCATGGGCTGTAAACTGTTATAAGTATACGTAGAAGCTGCATAGGTTATAAACTGTTATAACTTATAAATATATGTACATGCTGCATAGGCCATAAACTGTTATAACTTATAAATATATGTACACGCTGCATAGGCCATAAACTGTTATAACTTATAAATATATGTACACGCTGTATAGGTTATTAACTATTATAAGTATACATACAAGCTCCTAGGTCATAAACTATTATACGTTATAAATACACATATAAGCCGCATAGGTTATAAACTTATAGGTATACATACAAGCTCATAGGTCATAAACTATTATTCGTTATGAATATATGTACAAGCTGCATAGGTCATGATTATGAGTTATACATATATGTTGTAGCTGCATAAGTTATAAACAGTTGCAAGAACATGTACAGGCAACATAAGCTGTAATCAGTTGTAAGTTAAAAGCACAGCTACAAGCTGTATAAGTTATAATCTGTTATAAGCACAAGTACAAACTGTATAAGTTATAACCTCTAATAGATAATGACCACAGACATAGCCTGCATAAACATGCACTGAATGCTGTCTCGCCGTTGCAGAGGGACAAGGGTGTGGACGGCGGCGTGAGCTCGGGGACCTCTGTGGCCTCTCACCCCGAGGAGCCCAGCGACCTGGAGGAGCTGGAGCAGTTTGCCCGCACCTTCAAGCAGAGGAGGATCAAGCTGGGCTTCACACAGGTACTCCCCCCCCGCTGCTGTTTCCACTCACCACCACCAGGGGGGTCACCGTTTGAGGAGGCACGCCGTTGGGGTGGAGGCAGTGAGCTGGGAGCTCATGGATTCAGAGCTCAGCCATGTGGGAAATACAACTAACCGTCTACATCCTTCTTCGTTATTCATTCTACTTCACATATTAATCTGTAGTTGATTCGTGGGTGTTGCTTCATGTGTATAATTGCACAATATTACCTGGCAGTGCAACTGTTATTTTTCCTGTTTTTCCCCCCATATTTTCCTGTCTCTCCTTAAATGTATGCCTATATATATGTGTGTGTGTGTGTGTGTGTGTGCGTGTGTGTGTGTGCGCGCGTATGTGTGTGTGTGTGTGTGTGTGTGTAATAGAGCTCATGTGGTGTTCTGTCTGCCTCAGGGTGACGTCGGGCTGGCGATGGGGAAGCTGTACGGTAACGACTTCAGCCAGACCACCATCTCCCGCTTCGAGGCCCTCAACCTGAGCTTCAAGAACATGTGCAAGCTGAAGCCCCTGCTGGAGAAGTGGCTGAACGACGCGGGTGAGCGCGGGCGGGAGCTATGGCGACCGATGGGGGGGGGGGGGGGGAAACAGTGGGGAATGCTTACAGGGGTGATATTGTAAGGGAAAATGGGGGGCGGGGGGGGGCGGGGGCGGGGGGGAAGTGTTAACAGTAGGGGAGGAGGTTGAAGGCAGGGACGCTGTGTATGACATCATCACGCAATTCTCACACTGTAAGACCTAAGAGAAAAAAGCAGCAGAGCACCTCACAGAGTGGAAATAAGCTCAGGAAAGGGACCTCATTGGAGAACAAGGGTCTGTGGAATTGGATTGGCCAAATTACGACACACATAAGTGCTGTTTTAATGAAGAGCCTGAAGCAATATTGTAGTGAAAACCACTGCAGTCCACAAGACTGCTCTGCAGTAGGAACATACTGTTGCCCTCCATCACTCTGTGCGATTATGGCGCTAACCCTGCGCTCCCCCCCCCCCCTTGCCTCCCCCCGACAGAGACCATGTCCATCGACAGCACGTTGCCCAGCCCCAGCTCCCTGTCCTCCCCCTCCCTGGGCTTCGAGGGGCTGCCGGGCCGCCGCAGGAAGAAACGCACCAGCATCGAGACCAACGTGCGGGTGGCCCTCGAGCGCAGCTTCATCGCGGTGAGAGTCGCTACGCCGCGCCGCGCTGCGCTATGCCGAGCCGAGCCGAGCCGAGCCGCGCCTCGCGCTCACACGGCGGCGTCTCAGAGCGCTGCGCTGGGATCAGCTCATCCTCCTGCCCGACGACGGACGAGGCACGGATACGGACCGGGGGAAAGCGGTCCCAGATCAGCGCTCGGCCTGGAATTCACGCCTGTGCCGTATTTCAGTGTGAAATCTAAAACTCTGTCAGAATCAATTTTACTGCAACTCCGGTTTCTGTTTCCAGTTCTGTAAATTTTAATAATCTTGTGGCTGCTTCGCTGCTTGCGCCTGGTTGCTCTGCATCCAGTTCTTGGCGTCTCATTATTCAGATGTGCAAGCATGCATATTTTTGATTGCGTTTTTATGGGTGCTTCCTAGTGCAAAATTGTGAATTCATTCCTTTTTTCTATTTTTTGATAATTAGGACTATTCATTAAGGGTCATTAAGGTGTTGATATGTGCAACCGCAACAGAGTGACAATACAAGTGAACTGGGGCTGTTTCCTTAGTAAACACAGCCCTGGGGCTCACTCTGTACTGTGTGTGGGCCTACTGGCCAGAACCTCTGGTGTCTGTCACTCCAGCCGATCAGCGTTACACGCGTGGTCTGCAAGCACCACACTTTGTCTGGTATACCGGCACATGCATCCTCCACCGGGTCAGCCTTCACAGGAGCTCCTGGCGCTACGCGGCTTGCTGGCAGCAGACTGCGCCCTCTTCAGCTTTTCACGCTGCGCTAGCCTTGGGCTAAAAGGGGCATTCCGGAACGTTCAGAGCCCCAAACCCAAAAGGAGCCGTTAGCCTGGGGCTAAGCTTTTATTTTTAAAAAAAGAACAGTGGTAGAGCACCCGTTGTAGAGTGGGATTGTCTAAACCCTGCCCCTGGACTAGAGGAGGGTAAACACAGGCTTTGTTGCCACTAGCCCCTGGAAAAAAAAGAGATATTACGGAGGATAGTGGGAAACGCAGTGATTGTGGAGCCATGTTTTCAACAGGAGCTGCTTTTTGACTCCAAGGGAAACTTCATCTGTCCAATCAGAAACAACCATCACTTTATTTAAATATTCAAATGTCAGTCACGTGCATTTTAAGAGTTTCTAACAGTCTGGAAAACATGACAGACAGTTGGAACGAATATCTGTAATAAACATGTTGACTACAGGGAGTTGTCTACAGCCAGACAGAGAGAGAGATGCTGTATAAGGGGAAATTTTCCCCCTAACAGAACATATCACAGTTATTTACAATAATATAGCCAAGGCTGTCATCATTTTCTCCGCATTTGTTAAAAACAGGCAGTGAACTGAAAACTTAAAGGGATAGCTCAGTTCTCTTTCTTGGATTTAAAAAAATGCATATTATTTCAGTTTTTGTTTATTTTTGAACTGTTTTGGAAGCTAGCCCAGTTCCAAGCATAGCCCTGGGCTAAGGCTAAGGCAGTATGGTTTGAAAACCCTATTATGTTCACTCTGTTCTGCCTGTGGACATGGTGACTGAGACTTCCCATTCCAATCAGTACCAATCAGTGTTAACGTGGAGACCAGCTGTGTCTATGTGTCACAGTCTCTGGTGTTCCAATCCATTCATCAACTGGTTCAACTTTTACAGGCACAGTTCTGTGCTCTTCATTTCTGATGCACAGCAAACAGTGAATTGACTCAGGATCACACAGACTATTTTCAATGCTGTTGCTAATGCACCATGTATATTAGCTGTAATCCTGCGTTGGTGCACCACCAAACTATATTTGCTGTTATCCTCTGCAGTGATCCTTTTACGTTAATTGACCATGATTGTAATATCGAGTGTGAGCTACCTACTGCAATTTCACTGATAATGAAGATTAATGATTGTGCAGTTCCCTGTAGATTTGGCTCCCATATCCTCCTCCAAAGGATCCTAATTAATTAAGTTGTTAATTAGAACATTGAATCATGAGGTGTGCAGTCTGCCAAAATAGAATCGAATGGTGTTCAGCATGATTTCTGTTGATTAGGGCCTTGAAGAATTGTACTGTCAAATAAATTATGCCAATAATGATATTAATGCTTAGACTGAAATAACAATCTAAGTCTGAAGTGATGGTGATGACATTATCACAGTGATGATGTCAGCACTAGTGATGGTGATGATGGCATTAGTATCAGCGATGCTGTCAGCACTATAGCGATGGTGATGACGGCATCCTCGTTTGTGATGGTGTCAGCACGGGTGATGACGTGACTGTCGTTCCTCCAGAACCAGAAGCCTACCTCAGAGGAGATCCTGCTGATCGCGGAGCAGTTGAATATGGAGAAGGAGGTGATCCGGGTCTGGTTCTGCAACCGGCGCCAGAAAGAGAAACGCATCAACCCTGCCAGCGCCACCCCCCCTTTGCCCAGTCAGCCCCCCCCTGCGACGCACAAACCCCCCTGCTACAGCCCGCACATGGTATGGCTCGCACTCACCCCACCCCCCCCACCCCCACCCCCACCCCCCCAAACACTCCCTCAGCGCCCAACCACTAGCCTGACCACTCAACATCACCCCTGCGTGTGTTCTCAAGATGAGAGCTCACCAAATGTTCACACCTCCACATCCCACCCCCCCTACTGCTGCCCGGTCATGGTATCACCCATCCTGCATGGCTTTACGTCCACCAACCGAGGCCCCTCTTCCTTCCCCTCCATCCTCTGCACTTGGTACCGTCCTCCTGCAACATAACAGCGTGTCACAGTCTTTTTGTCGGCCGACCTGGAAGTCTCTTCCGTCGTGGTTCCCGTGAATTTTGAAGCTGTGAATTATGAAGCTGTGTTTTTTAAAAAAAAAAACAGTAAATTGCTAACAAGTTGCTATGTTGAAACTACAGCAGTAGTTGATTGCAGGCGGGCTAGTATGAAACTGGAGTGGTGGTTGGCGGAATGTGACCGTTGTTTTAGTTGCAATATAGCAAATTGTTGGCGGCTTACTGTCAAAAGCGCGCAACAGCTTCGAAATTCACGGCTGAGATATTGATGAGCGTAACTAATATGGCAGAACACAGTTTGAAACTCTGCAAAGCTTATGTTAACCACAAACCACCTCATCTTCGGCACAAATCGAAATCGAAATCCCACAGCATGCGAGCTTACTGGACGCGCACGCTGTCTCACTCTCTCTCCTCTTTTGTCCCCACCTACCTCTCTCTCTCTCTCTCTCTCTCCTTCTCTGCCCCCCTCCCCCCCGTCCAGATGTCCAGTCAGGGACTGTCCCAGGCCGTCACCAGCCTCAGCACAACAGGTAGGGGGCGCTCTACTCTCTCTCTCTCTCTCTCTCTCTCTGCAAGTCTCTCTCCTGGCCTACTGATATTTCAGTATTGTAAATGAGCATTTCATTTTATAGCTGAATCATTTGTGAGTACTAAGCCAGTGATTCAGTCCCCTGCTGGTGAAAAAAGGTCAAAGAAATTAAGGTCCATGTGCTCCATTAAGATGCAGGCAGGTGAAGGACTTGATATTCTGGTTGGTTAGATGAGCTTTTTTTCGTGTTCTTATTAGAGTAGACTCTGGGATGATTGTCCAAATGTAACAAACAACGACTGCACAATATAGTCCTGTGCTGTATCAGTGTGTGCCTACAAACCCCATTGAAAAATACAAATTATATTACTAGGATTATATCACTAGGATCTTTGTGTAGTCAGTAATGAAATCAACCTCAGTTACTTTATTCAGATTACTTTATTTATCTCTATGAAAAGGCATTACTGGTTAGCTAAAATGAGTTAGCTCTAGCTAACTGTAGTTCAGCGTTACTCCTAACAGCAAAAAATGTAGTGTTTGTTGGTAGGTTTGCTGGGACACTGTGGACACTTATTACAGTGTGGACCAAAATGTAATTAAATTTGGCTTTGCCGGGCTGTATGTCCACAATTCATCACTGCACAGTGCATTCTACAGGACCTGTCGCTAGGCTCTCAAGATTATAAATTTCGCAAGCAAGCTAATGATTTCTACTGGCTTTTAAAAGTGGCTTTCACTCCTAGAACAAGACAGTACACTAAATGATTTCATATATATATATATATCAATCATGGCAAAAATGCATTTGCAAAAACCCATAATTCACCCTAGGCCCAGATGAAGATTCAAAAATGAAGACTCTCTTGAATGAATAAATATGCAGTAGAATTCTCAAGATCAAATATTTTTATGTTTTTTATATTCTTATTAATTTTCTCAGAGTACCAGCTCTGGTTATTATTGCCAGCTGATACCGTTGTAGGTTGGCATCTAACTTAACTGAAGCGTGACAAGTCTGCAAAAAAAAAAAAAGGCATAGCCTTCGCCGCTAAGCTTGTGAGTAGTTTTTAATGTGAGACATTCATTTATAGACGCAAGGTCTAGTAACGAAATGCTTTATTGGTTCTTAGGATGTCGAGCTGTCATTTCTAGACAACTGTATGCAAAATTAAAATTTTTGGCCGCAGTTCTGATGGAACTTTTTGCCGAGAGACGAAGCGATTTAATACAGCATTCGCCGTCACCGTTTTTCACCGCGATAATGTGCCTGGTGCGTCGAGCAGCCGCCGCGATTCGGGCTATTAAAAGCAATAAACGGCGGGAGGATGAGTAAAATGGAGGCAGTGTTGAGATTTGCGGTCTGGCGGATAGAGGGGACAGGATGTCTGATCTCGTAGAGGTGCACAGAGCAGCGTAGCCCACCACCGCTGCACATTTGAATTTCACTTCTGTATGAAACTGACGTGGGGGGTCTCCCTGGGGCGTTCTGCTGAACGGTTACGTATAGTTTCACTTTGTGAAATCATACGTAACTGAGAACCGGTTTTAAGTGCATAACTCCAGCCGCATTTCAGTATTTGGAGTTTGTGTAACTCTCTTTACTGTGTCTCTTTTTTGTGTGTGCTCATTTTAGTGATATTATTTATGCAGTTGACCTTATGTGTTTATTAGTTTATTTAAAAACATTATCAGTTTTGCAGCTGTACCCATTCCTAAAAGACTCTTTACTGTACTGGTTTAGATGTTCCTGTCAATTCCTCAGTTCTACAATAAACATGACAACTATTGCCTGTTCATCTACACAGGCTTTATTCATGTATGAAGTATTGTTCCGTTAGTTTCTTTTTCAGAGGAGAGAGTCTGTGCACAATATATTCTTATTGATTTTTACTACTTCTGATGAAGAAAAAATTGTCCATAGCAGAGGAAGACTTGAAGTTAATAGGGTGATTGTCAGTTACTCTCTTCTTAAACACTCTCTCATTTAATCAGTTAACCTCTTCCTCTTTGTCTCTCTCTCTCCCCCTCAGTGACCACAATGTCGTCAGTTTGTCCTCTGACCCCCAGCGGTCCTGCCACCCTCAGCTCCGCCCCTTCCCCAGTGACCCCGCCTCCTCGCAGCACAGCTAGCCCCGCCCCCCCCCAGCCACAGCACACTGGGCCTCAACACAGGGTGAGCGCTCGGTGCTTCCCGCCGTCCCGCCGTCCCGTCGCCCCCCCCCTCTCCCCTCAGCACAGGCACCTGAACACCCTCACAGCACGCACACTAGCACAGCGCTCACACCAACGCAGCCGACACCAACACGGCGCTCACCAACACGACGCAGCTCATGCCGACGCGGCTCACACGTTAACACAGTGCGCGCTAACGCACCGCACACCGGCGGCTCACTCGCAGAGTGGCGGCCGCCTCGGGTTCACCTGCAGTTTGTGGCGGTCGACCCCTGAGCCCCGCCCCCCTCCCCCTCCCCCCCCCCCAGAGCGCCGCTCTGTCCCCCTAACACTGTGTGTGGTTTCTTGTGTTCACAGCTTGTGGCGTGTGGGTAAAAAGAACGGTGACGTGTCTAACTACATCACCGATTTCGCTGCAAACTTGAGGTGAATACGACAGAGGGTGCTGAGTGTGCTCGCTCACACACACACACACACACACACGCGCGCGCACGCAGGCACGCTGATGTGCAAGGCCTACGAAGCCAAACACACACGCAGACACACGGGCACAACTCACTGCGCACACTCACACATCCATTTACACAAAACTAACTGAGAAGTAGGCAGACGGGTCAACATACTACTGCCCAGTGCACATGTACACACACGCATATGCACACTCCTCAAACCCAAACAGCATAGAGACGCAACCACGAACAATGCAGAAATGCGAAATAAAACTGTGTGTCCGTCTTCTCGGTTAAACTGCTTTACGCGTCTGTCCAGTCTCGTTTGGTTGTGAAACTCAGACTCTCAAAATGGCGC
This sequence comes from Anguilla anguilla, assembly GCF_013347855.1. Taxonomy (NCBI): domain Eukaryota; kingdom Metazoa; phylum Chordata; class Actinopteri; order Anguilliformes; family Anguillidae; genus Anguilla; species Anguilla anguilla. The sequence goes on from NC_049201.1 coordinate 72,817,546, forward strand.
TAAAAATATGAGTTTGCATGATCATGTGACCAGCATGCCTAGGAAGCCG
>NC_049201.1:72825094-72862594 GCF_013347855.1 Anguilla anguilla
GGAAGGGGTGCGTGACCGGGGGGACAGAGAGAAGGAGGCCAGAAGGGGAGCAGAGGTTAGGGTGACGTGTTGCCGGAAAGAGGAGGCTGTGTGCTCCTGTGTGGGGAGTGACCGGAGTGGGGTGTAAAGGGTGTGACAGCCAGCAAAAAAAAAAGAGGAGCTCACTGACCGCTCACGGTCCCGTGTGGGGACCGCAGGCCGCACACGGCTCGATTGGAGCGCACAGGCATGCAGGCAGACGCACACGCGTGTGATTAGCATGTTGAAAACGAGACCCCTATGACCCTGTGCCTCCTCGGTGTGCGCCAAGTGATGGCTGACTGTCCAGCCTCCTGTTGCAACAGTGCTCTGTGGTTCCCCCGCCCTTATTGGCCGCGAGGCTCTGGCCCTGCGTCACGTGACTCCGCCTCCATGCCACGGCGACCCCATTGGCTGTGGCCCGAGCTTGTGGACGCCTTCTCGATGAGACATCGTGTCGCGTGGCGTTGCGTCGGTCTAAAAACCAACCGCTTGTTCTTCTGCCTCACCGTTGCCGTGTGCATCGTTGGCATGTGCACCGTCGCCGTGGGCACCGTCGCCGTGCGCATCGGAGCCTCGTGGCCGGATTCGGAGGGAACCCCAGGGCCACAGGCGATAGGAGTGAGAGGACTGTGCCAAAATTGTGGGTCTCCCCCCGGGCCGTCTGGTTCTGGTTCTGGTTCCTGGTCCACGCACCCCCATCCTCCAGCCCCTGCTCTGTGTTTGAGCTTTGAATACAGTCCTGCCCGCAGCTGCCCGCCCGACTGCCCAACCTCCCCCCGCCCCCCACCCCCCCGCCCACGCACCCTCACCACTCACCGGCCTGGGCATTGGCACGCCAGCGAAACCCGGGCTCGACACGCCAGGCTCGCCATTTCTGGCCTTCAGCAGCCTGCCAGAGGGGGCGCTGTGTGCCAGCGAGCTGTTCCTGGTGCTGGGGGACGGGGCGGGGGCGGGGGCAGTGGCTGGCGTCTGCAGAGGGGCTGAGACTGCGGTTGCTGGGTGACTCTTAGAGAACAACCCCCCCCCTCCCCCAAAACTCAACGGGGGAGGGGAGGAGGGAGTGGGGTAACACACAAAGGGGCGAGAAGCCAGCGAGTACACATCCGCTTGCTCTCTCCCTCTGTCTCTCTTTCTATCGTCTCTCCTATCTCTCTCTCTCTCTCTCTTTCTCTCTCTCTCTCGTTCTGACAGTGAGGTCATGCGTATCAGACGTGGGGTTCCTGAAGCCCCTTTCTGCTCAGCTCCGGTGCGGGGGGGGCGTGGCCTGTCCAGGGCCTGGGCGGAGCCTCTGCGCAGAGAACCCCGAGTGATACCAAAGTTAAGCCTCTGCGCGGAGTCTTCGCCCACGCGCGCACGTGCCACACGCGCTCCCCGCACCTCCAATCCCCCCCCCCCCACCCCCCGTACCCCACACCCACACCCACCTCCATTTCACGTACCTCATTCGGTCACTGATGTGCAGCACAGAGTGAACTCTTCAGAGTTAATTTAACTCTAGCACAGTTTATACGAGTCCAGGGTGGATCAAATGTGCTATGTTCTCAGAGCTGATTCAGAATTTCACTGAGTCATTCGATAACGGGCTCTTGATTTGGTGAGTCTCCTGACCTCCAATTCAAAGGTGGAGGTACCTTCAAACATTGTGAGGTCAGACATAGGACATAGTGTCAACAGCGGGAATGATTCCCATAACAGACCTGAGTGAGTCTCACTCATCGTCATTCACATTAAACAGACAACAGGAACACAACCAGATTGAATCAGCTGGGGATTCACAATGTGACTAAATGCACATTCTTTTTTTAACAAAATAGAGGATGAGTGAAATAGATGTAAATTAACAGCTTTGTAGGGATGGGAAATAGAAGCTTACACAGTTTTTGAGAAGTTAGGGTGTGAAAACAAGTTGAGAGAAAATAAACGAGAGCAGAACAGAAGAGAGCTGACTTTTCTATCACCTCCCCCTTTCACACTCCCTCTCTTTTCTTCCTTCCTCTTCTTCTCTTCCTCTTACAATACAGCTTTAATCCAAAGGTACTTAAATAAGACAGCAACATTAAGATTTTACAGACAAAAAACCTTAAACGTGAAACCAAAGAGCTCCACCATATCTCTTCTTTAACAAACCACCTACTACCTTTCCTACTCTTTTCTTTCTCTCTTTCTCCCCTTTCCATTCCCCGCCTGCGCTCCCGGTCACCTAGCGACTCGGTTTCTGATACGATGACCTCAGCTATCCAAAGGGAAATAATAATAATGATAATAATGATGATGAAGATGATGATGATGATGATGATAAAAAATGTATATTTTTAACTATTTGTCATTGGGAAAAAAAACTTTAGCTTCTCGTAAATATGATGATGATGATAATGAAATGACTCTTGGTATCTCTGTAGCTGTTCTGATCCTTTTCTTTTTGGTATGTGCTGCCAGAGTTCTGCTGATGTCTCATGGTTCCCTTTTCAGTTCTGTAGCCCTCTGATTTAGCTCACCCCGATTGACTGTCTGTTCCTAATTACTGTGTGTGTGTGTGTGTGCGTGTATGTGTGTGTGTGTGTGTGTGTGTATGTTTGTGTATGCGTGTGTGTGAGCTTGTGTGTGTGTGTGTGTGTGTGTGTGAGAGAGAGAGCTTGCATGTGTGTGCGGCTGTGTCTGTCTGTGTGTGTGTGTGTGTGTGTGTATGCGGCTGTGTCTATGTGTGTGTGAGCGTGTGTGTGTGTGTGTGTGTGTGTGTGTATGCGTGTGAGCATATGTGTGTGTGAGAACATGCATGCGCATGTGTGTGTATCTGCATGTGTGTAAGAGGTATGCACATGAATGTACGTGTGTGGCTATTGTTGCAATGGTGAGAATGCATTTTTCTGACAAATGGGCAAAATTGGCAATGTGTATGGCCTCTATTACCTTAATATATTAATGTATACGCTGATTTGGGGTACCTGTAAGTGTCTCAAAAATGCTTTAGTGTAAGACCTGAGTTTACAAAAGGCATATCCCACGTGTCCCACTGAGTGTGCAGTATTTTATTAACGTTTCCTCAACGTTGGGGGAACGTTCAGTAACAGCATTACTCTGAGTGATTACAGTGTAAGCTCACTTCATGGCAGTGTTGATTAAATGATCACACATTTAATCAGAATTACCCCCCAATTAATCCTAATCCCCCAACCTCAGTTTGCCCTGTGCTGCAACTGAAGACCTGACCCCCAAACCCAGCCCTAAAGCTGTTATTTTAAACTGACACGTTCTCTTCCAAAGAGCAGTGTGCTGTTACATGGCGGTTTCTTGCAGTCGCTTAGTCACAGTCTAAGCCCAGGGAGGCTTTTCCACCGGCGTGTGGGCGCATGGCAGTGAAACAGGGCCCCCTCCCCCAGGTAGAGCCGTTTGATCTTTCTCCCCTGCAGGGCGGCTAACAATAGCGGCCGTACGGGGGAGGCCGCTTCACACGGTTACCTGGTTGATTTAAACCAGGTGACATCATCCACTCAGGGCGTGACACTGGATTCTATAGGGCCCCCCCCACCCACCCAAATCTTCCCAGTCCGTTCCGTCCTGTCGGCGTTTGGTTAAACGCGGGACCGAGGACAAAATCGGGGGGGTTCCCGTCACCGCCCCGCCAGCGGCACACAGAGCTGGGAGCGCGGTGTCCGGTGTCGGCTATTCGATAGGAGTGGGCGGTTGAAACGGCGGAGCCGTTCGGGATCACACCGGCGAGGGAACATCAAAGGCCGAGGTGTCTCACTGACTCATCCTCAGACAGACAATGTTTCCTTCTCTTTCCAAGCGAAGACGGGTTTTTTATTTTTTTGTTTTTCACCACTCCCTTGAAGCAGTTTGTGTTTCACTCTGAAAGTGAAAAAAAAAAAAAAAAGAAATGAAAGGAAGGGATTGGTTGTTGTTTTTCGGTCCGATACGCTAGGGGGGGGGGGGGGTCAGGCTTTTTCTGGATCTCGCCGGTCCGAGGCGTGCGTAACGCGAGCCGCCCGCCGTGGCCCTCGGGGGGGGGGGGGGGGGATCCAGCGCTGTCCCGCCACGTTTAACGCGTGCGGCGGGAGCGCCTCTGTTTTTCTGGGAAACCGATCCGATCCGGAGTTCAGCTGGGAGGCGAGCCGCTCGGCAGCCTCAAATCAGGGCGTGAGTCAGCTCGCCCCGAGCAAGATGGCTCCCGCCGCCCCGTTTCAACTGTGTGTGTGTGTGTGTGTGTGTGTGTGTGTGTGTGTGTGTGAGTGCATGTGTGTGTGTGTGTGTGTGTGTGTGTGTGCGCGTGGGTGTGTCTGTGTGTGTGTGTGTGTGTGTGTGTGTGTGTGTGCATGTGAGTGAGTGTGTGCGTGTGTGTGTGTGGGTGTGTCTGTGTGTGTGCGTGTGTGTGTGTGTGTGTGTGCATGTGAGTGAGTGTGTGAGGTGTGTGCGTGGGTGTGTCTGTGTGTGTGTGTGCGTGTGTGTGTGTGTGTGCATGTGAGTGAGTGTGTGTATGTGTGTGTGTGTGTGTGTGAGTGTGTGTGTGTGTGTGAGTGTGAGTGTGAGTGTGCGTGTGTGTGTGTGTGTGTGCACGTGTGTGTGTGTGCATGTGAGTGCGTGTGTGTGCGTGTGCATGTGTATGTGCGTGTGTGTGTGTGTGTTGGAACGTTTCAGAGAATGCTAGGATCTTTGTGTTTGCATGTGTGGATGAATACATTTGTATGTATGTGTGTGTTTCTGTGTGCATGTGGACTCGTGTTGATTTTTTGCTGTGTGTTTACACATGTATGCCTGTGTTCGTGTCACAGTGTGCGTGTGGGTCTGCACGTGCATGTGTGTATGCATAAGTGTGCTTGTATGTGTGCATGTGGTTGTGTGTGTGGGCATAAGTGTGTTTGCATGTGTGTATGTGTGTGTGCATATGTATGTGTGTGTGTGAGTGTGTGTGTGTGTGAGTGTGTATGTGTATCTGTGTGTGTGTGTGTGTGTGTCAGTGTACGCATGTGTGTGTGTTTGAGTGTGTGTGTGTATGTGTGTCTGAGTGTGTGTGTTTGCATGTGTGTATGTGTGTGTGCATATGTATGTGTGTGTGTGAGTGTGTGTGTGTGTGAGTGTGTATGTGTATCTGTGTGTGTGTGTGTGTCAGTGTACGCATGTGTGTGTGTTTGTGTGTGTGTGTGTGTGTGCTGTTTGTCCTTTCATTATTTGGCTGGTCGTACCCTCTGTACTTCCTCCTGTCTCTTCCATGATGTGAGCAGTCCTCTTTCTTTATTCTTTTTCTGCCCTCTTTCTTCCCTTCCCTTCTTCCTTGTGGTAGCAGGTTAGCCTTTTAGTGTATTTATCTTTAAAACCAAAAATAGAAGAAAAAATACTCTGCTTGTTCATTGTACAGTGTTGTTCTTTTAAAAAGTCATTTTTGTAACTGAAAGTGTTTCATTCATCCAAATAAAAAGGAGACAAAAAACTGTACAGACAAATCATGGCTCCATCGTCTTTTGCGATCAGCTTTTCGGTGAATGAGAATGAGATTCACTTCCCACACTTGTTCATCGTTCTTGAATGTGATTCACTTTCCACACCGATTTATCGATCCTGAATGTGATTCACTTTACCCACTGATTCATCGATCCTGCATGTGATTCACTTTCCACTCTGATTCACCGATCCTGCACGTGATTCACTTTCCGCACTGACTCACCGATCCTGAATAGACTATATTTTAGTTGATATTCTGAAACTGATTCAGACAGTTTACCTCAGTGTGTTGCCTGTTAAAAAGCAATGAGATTACTTTCAGATCTGCCTCACAAAGTTATTTGTATTGCTGAAGAAGAATATGCGTTGATTTTATGTGATGTATTTCACACAAAATCATTTTTATGAAGTTTTTCTCCTTAAGGCACTAAAAAGTGTGCATAAATGACATTATTTTAGCATCAAACTCCCCAACCATGCATAGAAGGTTTGATAAATGTAGGTTTTGATACATTTGAACATTCTTTTGATAGTTCCTTTTAGGCATAATCACACAGCTCTGAAGAAAACTTTATTTTAGTTTCACAGTTTATGTTGTTATTCTTTCATTAATTATTTGCCTCATTTAATTTTTAATTTCAAACAAAAATATTGTCATTCAGAACATGTATTTGCAGAAAATGACAACTGGTGAAATGCTAAAAATGTAGTGTTGTTATTTATGAAATAATACAAAATAGACAAGTTAATACCCATAAATGAATACTAAAAATAACATGTCTTTACATAAGAAGGATTCCACTATCAATTTGGTGGAGTCACCCTGATTCTTCTTCAAAAAATATGGGGGGGGGGCTCTAATTTTTTTTTCGAGAGCTGTATTTCGCCAGAAACTTGTTTATATATGCTTTTTAAATTCAACTTAGGATTATGTTTATGAAATGACATTCAACTGTACTGCACTGCCCTAAGAATGTGATCTGATTGCGGGTGAAATATGTATAAACAGTCAAAAACATTAATTATTCACTCAGTTCAGTGCTGAATCAGGAATTTTGGATGACTGTTTGAAAGCATGCAATCTAGTGTTACACCACCAGGTGTCCCTTTAACCTGCATGGAGGAAGAAATTAGTCAGGGATTCTCAATTAGTCAGGGGTGGTGTGTGTGTGTGTGTGTGTGTGTGAGCGCACGCACGTGTTTGGTTGTGCAATTACAGTGCACATTAGAGGAAAAGCAATAAAGACAACGACTTAAAGATCTCAATACACAGTGCATAAAATGGAAGTGGCGTCAACTAAGGATTAATTACTCTGAGGAGACTTCAGAGGTGCTACACAACTGTAGTGCCATCACACACGTGGAGTGGCAATAAAATAATCTGGTGAATGTATATATTTAAATGACATTAAATGGGAATGTGTATATTGTGACAACCATCTTCTCAGGAACCAGTTCAGTCTGAACACTGAATTTAGGCTTAAAAAAACTTTTTTTTAAACTACAAATCCCACAAACCAAACAACCCACAAGCCTGTGATTACGTGTTTTTATAAGAAGTTGTAAGAGGAAGAGCAACGAAAGATGTGCAACAGCATAGCACAAACCCATGAGGTAGCCACAACAACACTGAGGAACACACGAGAGGACAGAGAGCGTGCCCAGATTTAAAAAAAACCTCTCCCTTTGATGAATCTCTTCCAGTAACTGCACCTCTGAGAAGCCCCCAGCTCAGACGGCGGGAGAGAGGGAGACACCGCAGATGCTGCAAATATTTAAATTTACTGCGTCGGTCTCAAAGGTTTGGAAGCAGAACCCAAAAGGAGAACTAAAGTTTAAATATCCGCAAGGAGATCGCCTTACTGGGAAAGGGGGATTTCTAAGGCTTAAGAGGAAATGCATACCAAGATGATTCACAAAAGACAAAAGAAATTGCTCTGAAAAGATGTTCGTCTTTTTGAAAGTTTGTCCATAATAACTGTCAAGTCAATAGTCTGTCTTAGAGGAGCTATCAGCTGAACTGACTGTTATTCTGGCAAACTCAGTGTACCATCTACCCTTCATGCCTCAAAGGTCTGAATAGTCTAGAAGGTCTAAGCTTTAATCCATGTGATCCATTTTAAAGTGATCTGTTTAGTGTTCGGTAGGACAAGGCGAGTTGCATGCGGAAGGCTTTCATAGCTGTTTTCCAAACACTATTAACCAGACATATTGCGCACTGTCAATATAGCAACATGCTGCTCAGGCTGTTTGATGACAGCGCGTAGTAAAATAAATATTTGAAGCTCACCGAACTGAGATATTACGTGGGATATGTGATAGTTTGGGAGTTCTACACAGGCTGCTGTTTCAGGGGTTGATGATAAATGTTGGTAACAAGTAAAGTGCACTTGTGCAAGAAAACAGTCCTGGTATTACTTTAATAAATGTTTTGGAGGAAGCAACAAAGTTACCAACAAATGTGCTGCATGCAAAAAGCAAATAAAATATACCGAGTGCAATATTTTTTCCGTTGTCAGCAAATGAATTCTTGAATTTAATAGCTGCGTTCAATATAGTTTTACTGGAACATTGGCCTAGCTTTCACAGATCTGGGACTAAAGGCAGGTTTTTATTTCTTTTTTAAAATCTATCTGGCAAATTTTTCATACATTTTGCTGTGCTGTATTGTCCTCCTGTGTAAAAATGTGTGATATTGCTTCCTGTATAAAGGAGGCGGAGGTGGTGGCACTGTTGTAGAAGCATTCATAAGTCTTCTCATGAATTACTTTTATTTGCCCACTCGTGTGGTTTTTATGGCACAATTTCCTATTTATTTTACCTTTGCTTAAGCAGTAATAAGTTCATCCATTTTCATTTGCGGTGATGACACAGGGAATCACGGTGGGCAGGGGACGCGGTGGATCGAATGGGCAGTTCTGTAGGAGCCGGGTGATTCCGCAGTCAGATGGAGAATGGGAATGGGAATTTGGGAATCTTGGAATTTAGCCGGGACACTGGGTATAACATCCCTTCTCTTTTTGAAAGTGTCGTTGGATTTTTAACGATTGTGGTGACTTAGGACCTACAGCTTGCGTGTGATCTTGAGGGCTGTACCTTCGACAGGTCCGTGACTAAGCTGAAGCACTGGATTTTACTCGCTCCACTGGGAAGAATGCCCCCTACTGGCCAGGGAACGCATCTTCCAGGAGCAAGGCGCTGCGCCCAGGAGGTCTACCAGGTCAGTGTGGCTGTAGGCCGATGCGTGTCATCAGGAAATTTTGTTGACATTCAGGTTGAAATTTCTGGAAATTTGAATGACTTGGGGGAGGGGGAGGGGGGGTTTCATGAATTCATGAAGTCAGGAAACCTCATGCATACACATAATACAACATAACACAATGTATAATCAACAGGAAGTTGGGGAGTCCATGGATCAGAAAGTAAAGCTCATGTCGTGTGTTTCTTTCACCCACAAACTCAGCCAGCTGATTTCACTAATTGGTTCTGCCTCCTGGCTGAGAAACTGTGCTAATTATCAAATCCAGGTGATGGGAACAAAATGCTGCAGGACTTCTTCCTCTCTGAACCTGGATCTTCCGCCTCTGATCGTCGATATCCTCAATGTGCGCTCGTACACTTACACAACTTTGCACAGATGGGTCAGACGTCTCCATGGCGACGGCTAATTCGCTCAAGCGTAGCGTGACGGCGCCGGTTAGCGGGACTCCGCCCACCGCTCAGCTCCGCGGAGGAGGGGCCACCAGGTGCCTCGGCCTCCCGGACGCTCGTCCCCGTCCCCGCGTCTGACCGTCCCGGAGCACGGCTGCCTTCAGACTCCCTCCAGCCGCCCAATCTTCCACCTCCAACGCTGGCGCTTCGCTCAAATTCAGCTCGAGGTCACTGCTCGCTCTCTCTCTCTCTCTCACCGGTGTCATGGTTACTTTGCCACATGATCTACTTTTCTCAGCCACCCAGCTCCTCCAATTTAAGGGAATTGGGCATTCCAGCAAGAGAGACAGCAGGGAATGCACTTTGGAGAGGGGGGGAAAAGGAACTATTCTCTCTCTCTCTCTCTCTCTCTCTCTCTCTCTCTCTTTCCTCTCAATTTTTTTGAGGTCAGTCAAAAAAATTGTGCTGATGATTTTTGACTATGGTTTATTTTATTTATTTTTTCCTTTTTGATGTCGTTTTTGGTTTGATACTGTGTGTATTGATGGCTTTTTTGGTTGGTTTTTTATTTTATTTTCATCTTTATTCAAGTGTAAATGACAATTGACATCATTGACAATGATGTTCTAATAAAGGTGCATCAAAGTCTCTCTCTCTCTCTCTCTCTCTCTCTCTCTCTCTCTCTATCTCTCTCTCTCTCTCCCTTTGCTGAAGCTTACAGCTAATTCGAATACCTCATTAACAAGCAGCGCCTTCCTTGCAGTTTGGCATCTCCCTCCTCCCCCCGGAGCACACGCTCCCCTTACTGACGTGACACCACCCCCACCTCACCCCCACCCCCATCCCCACCCCCACCTTCCTTCCATTTACTGCACAGAAACCTTTAATGTGGTGAGTAACTGCGGAGGACAGTGCCGTTTGGGCTGACGGGTAGAGAGACGGGCCCCCGGCCCCCGGGGCAGCCTGTCCAGCAGTAGGCCAGGAGAGCCACGCGCGGGTCAGAGCTCCGGGTGACGCACTGCCTCTGTGCCCCCGAACAAGATACGCAGCCGGAACTGTTTCCACGGGGACCAATCCACGATCAAAAAAAAAAAGCACCACAGAATTGAAAAATGCATCTTTTATTTTCTTTAGCGTTGTGAGGACGTGCATTGTGGTTTCGTTTGGATTTTAGCTGCGTGATTCTATGATTTGTTTTATGGTTTTATGTTGGCATAAAGTGCTTTATATTTAGTAGGTTGTTGATGTTGTACTTACACTGGCTGGTTTGGGAATGCTGTAGTGCTTAGTCAAGTCAGGTGCTGTTGTCCACAATATTCAGGTAGATGCACTTCTGTTCTCTTTCAGTCACTGTAAATAAGAGGGTCTTCTAAATGAACGAATTCCCATCATAAAGATATCTGGCTGCCAAATGGCAATTGTAACGTAAGTTGTCCGCAGTGTACTTTGTTGCATAACAGGAAAAGGATGGCACTATTGTGCACTGTTGTGCGGTGTTCTCTTCAGGTGACTGAAATTAAGTCGTGTTTGCTTTACTTCTACTCACCTGCTAGCTGTGAATTTGTGGTCTGGCTGCAGATCAAAGGGATTGGCTGCAGGTACATGCCGTTTTGCCACAGGTGTGAACAGTGGAACCACAACATGCCTCACGAATGCCTTCGTCAGCACTTCTGAGCTACCGGCACTGAGGAAACCGTCCTTCTTTTCCTGGGAAGACCTTTCACACAATTACAACACATACTGTATTATATTATTGTACTGTATATATTATTTATTGTGGGCTCCCTATTTGCTCATACTCTGAGAAAAAAATATACTGATTGTGCATTTCGATTACTTCTGTCATTTATTTCTTACAGTTTACCAAAAATATAAATATGGTTGAATACCACTGTATGTACCGTCTCTTTGCAAATGGCGAACGCTCATTTGAATTTATCGTTTAAAGTTCATTTACACCGGGCTGAATCCCCAGAAGTTTTCTGGGCATGGGGGTTTACACAACCGAGCCACTAGGTGGAGCCATTGACCATTTTCGGTGTGTGAGCGGGTTAGTTGCGTAAGACCAATTACATTCAGGACCATTGATCCCTCCTCCCCTTTCGTTCCCGCTGACCAGAGCTGGGCTAAGAGCAGATTGACCTATTGCAAATCACACTGGGGAGACGGGGAGAGCTCCGGAGAAGCTGGAAGACTGCATGTAGACTGAGTAGCAGGCTATTCAGGCAGTCAGGTTAATGCCTCAGTCTTCTCCTCCCCTTCGTTTGATTTTTACATACTCCGGTGGAACCGGTACGGCCTTGTTTGACTCTAGTATCCATCTGGGAATTAATTTGAATTTGTGGGAATGGGGTGCGCTGGCAAGAGAAATGGCGGGGAATGCACTTTGAAGAGGAAAAAGAGGAACTCCTCTATCTGTTTCTCTCTCTCTCTCTCTCTCTCATTCAGGGGACATGGTTCCTCAAGACCACAAAACAAAATGGCAGCTCTCTGGAGCAAATGTTCTCTCAAAAGTTCCTGGTGCTAAAACACTTCTTTTAAATTCTTTTTTTTAAAGTCCCCTCTAATACAGCTTTAAAAAAACTGCAGCACTGGGATTTGGTGCCGTTGCAACGTTCCTCCAGGCAACAGGCTTCGCCGCGGATGCAATAACAGTACATATGGCGGGGACGATAGCTGCTGTATGACTACCCTAAGATGTTGCACCCAACAGATGAGACCTACAGCACTCCGAGTTCTGTCCATTGAGTCATGGGACATCTGCTCGTTGACAGATATCATAGCCTATATTCTGCCCGCGGTCCTCCCCCTCGCGCCTGTCTCTCTCGCCGCGGGAACAGAGAGGATGCTGGGAGCTCGCTGGTGTGACTGCGGCCCCCGTCAGTACATACCTACACATTGATAGCCCGCTGCGTTGGCTGCGGCTGTTCTGACAGCACATTTAGGTTTGGGGGGGGGGGGGGGGGTTTGCGATGGCACAGTTAGACTGTGTGCCAGTCATAGTTAGTTATATAGTTATAGTCGCAGTTAGAGTTATCTGGCGGTTAGGTAAAGCAGCAGTTAAGGTTAAGCGCTAAGCTCGCGTAGCTTAGCCCGGTTGCCGGCGGTGATGGGATGAGGTTCTATTTCTGTAAGCGGAGGCCGGCAACGCAGCGCTGCATAGCGACCGCACAGGAACGGCCGGGCGTGTATAACCAGCGCCGTCTATTTACGGGCCGCCTTCCCTCTCCTTAAGAGCTCAGCCATAAAGACCTGCGCTGCGTCTCTGCGTCAGCTCCCTGCGCTGGCTCTGCTCTTTCCCCTTCCCTCTGCTGTCTCGGCCTCCCGGCCCCTCAGTGTCCGAGCCCTGTGCTCAGTCAGGCCCCGCTACACCCCCTTACCCCCACTGACGTTCTCACGTGTGCCCCCCCTCCACCCCCCCACCCCCCAGATAATAGATGACTGATACGGAATTGGCATGATGTATGTACTGTATGTATCACTGCCCCTCCTCCCACCCTCCAAAAGAATAAATAACCCCCCCCCCCCACTAATGAAAAAAAAACTGTTCTCTAGTACCCCAGTGAAAGATTCGTGGAGCCCTGGAGTCGGTATGCAGAGTTCATATCCGCAGACAGGGTTCCTGTTCCTGGCTCCTGGTCCCAGCTCACATTACTCCACACACAGACACACAGCTACACATGCTGGCTGTGGGGCTCAGTGGGCCGGGGGTGGGGAGGGGGGGTTACGGGCGCTGGCCCGCCTCGGCACAGCCCTGCCGGCGTGTCCCGCACCCCCCGCGTCCCGCGTCCCGCGTCCCGCTCCGGCCGTGCGCGTGACAGAGACCTGCGCAACCGTACACCCTCTGTGATGATGTCACTTCTCCCGCTGGGTAGAGTGCTGTTTAATGGTTATTGCTGTCCACTGTTGATCTATGTGTCAAATGCTCTTATCTGGAGTGACCCGCAAGGCCGGAGTGGCGAGATGCATTAAATGCATGTCGCTAAGAGCCAGGATGGGAAATGTGCACTGAAGAGCCAGCGACGCTAACGTGCTAACGCCACTAGAGCAAGCGGCGCAGAACGTACACGTTGTTCCCGGCAGTGACTCGATGGAGCAACGTACCTGAGTCACTCCGACGTGCGCTCGATGCCTAATAATATAGCAATCAATTATCGCTGGATCGGCTATGAGTGTTTCTCCACACCAGGTTCGGTGAAGGCGCGACAGATAAATGCATGTAGACTGGCATACGGTGGCAACAGTTCACAGGTTCTCATGCTGTGCTGTATATCCTCTTGTACAGTTTCAGACAGGGGCTGAGACCATGTAACCTTGTGTAAAGGGCATAGCAACGAGAATAAGGGTTCTCCGCGGCCCGGCCCGCTCCCCCCCCGCTCCCCCCCCCCCCCCCCCCCCCCCCCCGTACAGCCTCATGGAGCCGCGCCGTGACGGTCCGCCTACGGGAGGAAGGTGTGGGGTCTAGCGGGTTTCCAGGGCGGCCAATCACTCGCCAGATACAAGTCAGAGAAGCCGTCCGTCTGTACATACCGCTATGACTAATCTCTGTACCGCAGCGCTTGCACTGGTGCTAAACGCACTCTTGTCAGAGGTGCAGATAACCAGTGACACTGTAATCGTTACAGCATTGTGGTCTGACACCAGAGCAAAGCAAGGACCCTTCAGCAGAGATAGAGAGAGGGGTTACTTTAAGTAGGTATTAGATTATAGTGCAAATTCCTATAGGAAGGGGTGGGGTTGTGAATACTTACCGCCTGTGGCTGAACCCTAAGCTATACAGAACAGTTTAACTCTGTTACCAATGTCTCCCATTGTACTCTAAAGAGAGAGAGGGAGGTTGAGCTTCTCATATTCTCATAACACACCAAACCTGAAAATGCTATTTGATCTGAAGTTGTAATTTGCAATTAGCCATCGGACTAAAGTTTTGATTGAATCTGACCCCACGTTTGTACTTTTTGAGTAGCGGGCGTGTTAAAGTTAATTTGATTTCAGCCCTGGTATGACTTGTAGGTAGAGAGAGAGAGAGAGGCAGATACTTGGTCAGCTTATAAAGGAGAGAGAGAGGGAGACAGGGAGAGAGACAGAGAGATAAAGAGAGAGATAGAGGCAGAGTCTTAGTCAACTCATAAAGGAGAGAAAGGGAGACAGAGAGAGAGAGAGAAGTGGAAGCAGTGAACGTTGCCAAAAGGAAGAGTGTACCTCACTGAACTACAGGAGACACTGTCAACACACATGCTGTGCTCAATATAGAAACTGAAACGGTGCCAAGCGTATCTCTCTCTCTCTCACTCTATATCTCTTGCTCTCTCTCTCTTCTCACTCTTTCCTTCTTCCTCTCTATCACTCCCTCATTTCCTAAATTAATGGATTGCCCTTTGCCACACTCTCACCTTTCTCCCCTCCTCACTCTGTCTCCTGCTATCTATCTATCAATCTATCTATCTGTCTGTCCCTTACTCTTTTTCTCTCTCCCTCCTAAATTTATGGGTCTTCCTCTCTCTTTCTCACCGGCTCTCTATATTACTGACTTGACGCTGTGCCAGACATTGGTTTAATATAACACACATTCTCTCCCTGTCTCCTCTTTACGAACTCTCACGTTACCCTCTCCCAAACCCCCTCACCTCTGCTTCTCACGTCCGTTCTTGTTTTCTGACATGCATAAACTGCACCACTGGGCTCAGGCAAATTTCGCGATAGCTCAGCTTCGTGTTTTCCTCAAAGGGAGAAGACATGCAAAATGACTACATTGTACACGTTCCCGCCAGTGTCGCGGTTTCTGCTGAAGATCCGAGACAAATATCCTCATGTAAAGGACTATTCCAAAGGCCAATGTGTGTGCGTCCAGATTTTGGCCTCAGAAGACTATTCCCCATTATTTCATCACGTGTACATTTTATCCATGAATTAAGTCCATTAATCTTGATTATCTTTTTAATCACACAACCCATGAAAAGTTTTTATTTCAACCCAATTTTATTCACAAAATGATGCATTTGAGCCTTACGTCTGCCTAGCATTGATAGACAGGTGTATAGATAAGCTGGACGGAATATGGTTTGTGTCCCTTTTCCTTCCTAAGTTTCTCCCTCTTCTTCCCTCTTTCTTTCTCTCAGTTCTCCTGTGCTGTCACTCTCCCCTCTCCCCCCCCCTTCTTTCCTTCCTCTGAGCTGTGGTGAAGTAATCCCATTACTCATGTGCGAATACCAGCTGGGAGAAATAGAGAGGGGGTAGAAGGGGGGGAGAGAAAGAGCAAGAGAGAGCAAGAGAGAGAGAGAGAGAGAGAGTTGCACATTCATAGATCGTGTATTAGCGCCTTCCATAATGTTATAATGAGAGCGGAGAGGGATTTTACTGGACACACACACACACACGCACACACTTGTAAACAGAAGGAGTGAGAGCTGGCCCGAGCGATGGAGAGACTGGCCGGTCCTGGAGGGAGGAGAAGAAAGACACGGTGTGATCCCTGACAGTTTAAGCGCCAAGCTTGAAAATAAACAAGTTCTTTGATGACAAAGGGCCCATTGACTCTCTCTCTTTCCCCCCTCTCTCTCACTCTCTCTCTCCCTTGCACACACGCACTCGCTCTCACACACAAACTCTCTTTCTTAGACTCAAGAGCTCCCCCCACACTCATTCTGTCTCTCTCGCTCTCTGTCACTTTTTCCTCTTCCCAGTAACCTTTGTGTGTAACCCAGCCTCTCCCCCTCCCTTCTGTCCCCCAAACTTCAGTCTCCTCTCTCTTTCCCCCTTTCTCCATCCCCGTGTGTCTTCCCTGCTCTCTCTCTCTCTCTCCTTCACTCTTCCTTTCTCTTGTCCTCTCAGAGCCCTGTCTGTCCTTCCATCCCCTCTCACATGGAGTGGGAGGGGGTTGGTTGGCGGGGGGGGGGGGGGGGTATTCCACAGGGAATCCAGCTGGAGGGGCATGGAGAGAACTTTTCAAGAACATCCTTAACAACACTGCATTTAGAATGATAATAACATAATCAAATGAACCCCTTAGGGAAATATCCATAAACCCATAACCTGAATGTGCGTCAGCGGGGGTGTGTGTGTGTGTGTGTGTGTGAGTGCAGATGCCTGCATGTGTGGTGTATGTGTGCGTGCATATTCTTGTGTGTTTTTACACATTTGTCTATCTCTGAGCATGCATGAGGATTCACAGGGACATGTGTGTGTGTGCACGTGTGCGGGGGTGGGTATGTTCACCCACAGTTTGAGAGCATATACTTGTGTGTGCGTTTACTGAGGTGTATCCTTGAGTTGGTCTATTTCCTGTCCTGCCGGTTGCCTGTGAATGCTTTCTGTAGTCAGCTGAGGGAGGAAGCCGTACCTGTGTATATATTATATAGTAACCAGGTTGATTTGAACCCTGCCGTCCTGAAGCTGCTTGGAGTTTGCAACCAATCAGATGTAGACTCTCTGCCGAACTCCGTCTTCATTACACATGGAGCTGTTTTTCAGTTTTTCTTTTTTTGTTTGACCTTTTCTCTGTCACACACCCCCACCACCCCCCCTCAGTCCCCCCCCCCCCCCCCCAGTCCCCCCCTCAGTCCCAGTCCTTCTGCTTACGTTAGCCTGGGATGTTTAGCGGCGCTGTCTGCGTTCAGGAATTTTCCTAAAGCGGGAGCGGGTTGCGCGTTTCCTCCTCTGCTCCCATCCTCCCGCGCGCCTCCTGCGCGTTCGGTCTGCGTCGCATGCAGCGCTGCGGCGAAAGGCAGCGGGCCCTGCTCTCGAAGCCCGCTCCGCTCTCATCCTCACACGCATTTCTCTGTCCCCATGGCAGCGGCGGCGGCGGCGGCGGCGAACGGCGCTCTCTGTCGTATCAGGGGTAATTGGGGAGTGTTTTGGTGTCCCTGTCCCCAAAAAATGACTCCTCTCTTTATTTCTCCCTCTTTCTCTCCTGAGCGTCTGTCTGTCACTCCGATTAGTGACGGGGATCATCTCACAAAAGCAGAGAGTGGATGGGGAAAACAGGGAGAAAGAGAGAAAGAGAGAAAGAGAGGGGAGATGGGGTACTCGCATGAATTAATGGAAAAGGTTCAAAGCCCTGGATCTTGGATGTTACCCCCCTCCCCCCACGCGCTCGATCATTTTTCGTGTGGTCCCACGCGCTGAACAAACGCACAACGCTTCTGCAGCTATCGCAACGCAACGGCGTCACAACGTTTGGAAACCCCATGTCCCGCAGTTGGGGGAGGGCTGCTCCTCCCTGCCCTTTCAGTGATCTCTCTGCTGCAGCGTCCCATTAAACGCTCGGAGAAGTTCAAGTGCCGTTAACAAACACCGGTTCAATAGGAAGAGGGCCGATTCAATTGGATCACGGCTACTGCTTTTTCTTTTTCTGTCATTCCTTTAATGTGAAATCATCATTCTCAACTTGCTTTCATTGACTCTCATCAGCCTGCAAGTTTGTCATGCCAAAGAAGACCATGTAAGAGGCTGAATTATTAGGCTAAATTAGAATACCAGATTCATTGAAAATTATGAAGGACTGCTGGAGTCCTCTGGAGAAATATAAAATAATATCTAATTGGCATCTCATAATATTTTCCGTGCATTTTCTAAAAGTAGGACGTTTTAGGAGTCACTGGGTCCACAGTTTCTAATCATGTTTCCAACATTAATTAATTGCAGAAATTTAATTTGTCTAAAACTGAGACATGATGTGGAAAAAATATAATTATGCAGCAGGATCAGAAGACATATTTAAAAAATAAAACCTGCAGGCAAAGTTACAGTAGTACAGTAGTACAGCGGTGTGAGTGATATTATAGACTTCTCACAAGTACACAGTCTCAAATTGATTCTTGTCTTTCATTTCTGAGAAGAGAGTGAGATCATGTCGAAGGGGAATGAATGAAAATGAAAGAAAGAAGGGGAGAGAGATAAAGGTAAAGAAAAGAGGGTCAGAAAGCAAAAGAAATGAAGAGAAAGGTGAAGGGACAGCAGGAGAGAGGGAGGAAGAGACAGGACAGAGAGACAGAGGGCGAGGGGGAGGTTCTGTGTTTATCTGTGTTCAGAATGTACTGTGCTGTGGATGTGTCTGAAATGTCATCTATTGCACTTGTGTTACCATAGAGCACCTTTTGAAATGAGCTGGGTGGGGGTGAAATGAACTGGGGGGGGGGGGTGGAGGGGAGGGGGTGGAGGAAAAAGCGGAGAGTAGGGAGGGTGAGCAATTGAGAGATGGGAGAGAAAGAAAGAGAAGGCCACTTATCCTCCCCGTTCACCACTCCATACTCCCTCCCTCGCTCTCATCCTCTTCCTTTCTTCTTCTCTTTGAGCATCTCTCTCTCTCTCTTTCTCTCCCCCTCACCCACTCCCTGTTTTTCTCTCTCTCATCTCTCCAACCATACTTCCTCTCTGAAGAGGTAGGGGACTGCTGAATAGCCCTTTACCAGAGAGAGAGAGACGGAGAGAGATAGAGGGAGCAAGAGAGAGAGAGAGAGAGAGAGAGAGAGAGAGAGGAGGAGGGGGGCAGTGGAAGGCACAAAACAAAGGGGCAAGGCAAAGGGAAGTGATAAGAAAAACAAGTGGAAAAAATGCCCAGACAATGAGCCGAGTCGATTCAGTAAAAGCCTCTCAGTAGACAGCCGGGCCGTGGATATGCAAGTCATTTCATGGTCATAACCTTCTGAGTACTGACGAGTGCTTTGAGGGGACAATGCACCCAGAGAATTACACAGGGCCCAATGTTCCACCTGGTGCCTCTCATTTCCCCAATGGGCGTGGGAAAAAAAAACAGCCATTGGCTTTTCCTGGCGAGAAAAAAAGGCAGGACAGGATGCAGTTTTCTGTTTCCTGGACATCAGGACTCAAACTCCCAGATGAAACCTGCGAAGTTCTCGCAGAGTTCTGATTGTTATCTCAGTAGCCACGTCTGCTTCCTGTTGGTGTAGAAGTCTGGGCTTCTCTGGACCGAGGTGTCCACCTCACCTATAATACCCATTGAAAGGAGCACCACACAACCACATCTGGAACGAGCAAAACAAAAACAGAACTGTTTGTAAAGCCAGACAAAGGGGTACGTGAATATGTTTGTCAGCTTAGCGGTTTTCTGCTAGACGGACCTGAGATAGCTGGACTGTTGTCTGTCTGCTGGTGAATGCTCCTCTGTGAGTAACTCAGCCACAACAACACCAGGGCTAGCCGGGAACAGGAGGAAACGGGCCCTAACACTCCCGGGTGAAGCTGCGTTCAGACATCCACATGGACAACGCAGCAGCTCCACATCACCACGGTGGGCTGATGTAACACGGCAGTGTGGCCTGGACTTGAGACCCGAGGTCGAGTCAGATCGGCCGGCATGTGAGAGAGAGAGAGCCACCGCACAAAGTAGCGTATCTGGGGTGCTGGGATATGTGGACGATGGATAATCAGTGCCCCAACAACCCTTAACATAGCAAGCACAATTACTTCTACCCCAGTGACAATATGTCAATGTCCATGACTGAAATCTTTGCCTTGCTGGAAGGAGCAGCACTGAAATAGTCCTTTTATTTTGTAACAGGATGGTATGGCACACTGGTATAAAAAAAAATGTTTTTGAAGTATGCAGTACTTGTAATAAAGCAGCAAAACAAACTAGTTTAATGTACATGTTTCCTTGTTATTACCTCCACCAAGGAAACATGTACATTAAACCTATGCTCTGAAACCTTACACCATGTGACACTGTGGCAAAGAAAAACATTTTTTTTCACAGCAGCAACATTTTTTAACCTTTAACAGCCCCTCAAACCACAACTGTCCAGCTACACTGAGGAAGTATTTGTGACTTGACATGAGCACACGATTCCCAAACTAGAAATTTTTTCCCAGGAAGATTCAGGCCCGTAATACACACAAAACTAAATCAGAGAGCAGGTGGATTGCTTTTTTTGTGTGTGTGCATCCATACCAGAAAATTTCTAATTATTAAATGTCAAAATCTCACTGTGCTCAGTCAGTGCTCTTTTCGGACAATGAATACTGTCCAAGGATAGATACATTAACAGTGGACAGAACAATTCCTGCAAACGTAATTTGCAAATATAAATAATTGATTTATAGGCTACATTTGACAAAACAATAATTTAAAAAAGTTATAAAATTATCATGCCCTTCTGTGTATTTCTGAGCATATAAACATGTTCAATTTGCAGTTTTGACAATACTGTATTATCCTCAGCCTCAATGAAAGTAGTTAGCACAGCATGAAAATAAGATTATTTTTCAAAAAACGTGTAAAATGACGTAAACGGACGTGGTGATGTCTCCGTGCCTCTCATTTTTCTGAACGTCGGCGGCGTGCGTAGGACGCGAATATAACGTAATCACGGTAGTGGCAATGGTGGTCTCCATGGCGATGCCGCGTGCTGCAGTGACGCCAGCCCGGCTCGTGGCGAGTGGGCGTGACCCCCCCCCCCCCCTTCCGTGTGGGCGGCCCCGTGCAGTAGAGAGAGAAACACGACACCCAGAGAGAGAGAGAGAGAGAGAGAGAGACGGGGGGAGGAGAGTTGCTACAGAGTGAGTGGAGGAAGAAGAAAGTCAGTAAAGAGAGAACCGCACTCACACTATCGACTGGTGAGTGTTAGGCGACACGATGTTTGGCTACGGGAGAGATGTGGAAGAGAGGGAATAAGCGACAGAAGGAAACGTAAGACTGTCAAAACAACAAAATAAACATCAAGAGTGAATCAGTTCGTCTGTCGGATCGGGACCGCTGGCCCGCACTCGTCCCTTCCCAGAACTCGGGCTGGACTGAGTGACACTGCCCCGGGGCCACATCGCCTCCACGATCTGGGGAAACTACACCAAACACGATACAAACTCTGAGGAGCGGGAGGAGGAGGGGGTCTGGGAAAGGATAGAAAGAGGAGGGGGGCGACTGAAACGGAGCGAGAGAGCGCAACAGTGACTGACAAAAAGTTTACGGGCTTGCTAGCCAGCTAACTTGCACTCAACGGAGAAGAGAAAAAGCGGATTGTGAGGGAGGCCGACGTCTACCTCTGGACAAGTGACTCAACTAATTTATCCAGCTATTTAGCTATCTGTATTCACCATGAAAACCCCGGCAGACACGGGTAAGTGGCATTTTTTGTAAGTTAGCTGATGTTCGCTTATCCTAAGCGATCGACTTAGCCGCATACTGTAATTTTAATCACGGTTGTAAAAAGGGTTGTGTAACCAATGCTCTTTATTTTAAAGTTCTGCATCAGCTAACGTTAGCTAGCTAATATCGACTCTACCTGCAGTTGATCGGATACTTTCCAAGTGTGCCTTGCTTAACATGAACGTTAGCTAGTTCCGTTTGTCTTGTTAATGTTATTGCCCGCGGGGAACTCCGTAAGAATTGGGTCGTTTATGAAAAGTTATGACTAGATTTGCAAGATATTTTTAGCTTGTTATGTAGTTGCCCCCTAACTAGACTGCTATAACTTATCGTGGTAAATGTTGATGGAAAGTGGTAGCCGTCTGGCTGGCTGGAACCAGACTTGATGGCTAATAGTGGTATGAACATAATACTAACAAATGAATGGTGAGTGATAAATCTGTTTGCTAACTTGGGCTAGCTGAGATCGTGAATAACAGATTTCACACGCGTGTGTACAATTTTGCGGAAGTGTCTGTTTGGGCACATTGCTTCCAAGTCATGTTTGCTGAGACAAAGATGTCATTTTTATTTTGTTTCATTTCAAAGTTTTAGTTGACTGAGGAAGCGTGTTGTTTTTATTGTTATATAACATGTAACTACCAAACTTGCTGCATTTTATTTTCATTAGCCAGCCACTGCAGCCAGCAAACGGCGTGTAAATAAATTAGCCTAGTCGTTCCATATTCACTGTTGACCTGTTGAATGCAGCTTGCAGTCTACTAATATACACTTTTATTTAAACTGTGCCGTGAAACTCAGCCGAGGTGTTATGTATTCCGATAGTAGCGAGTTGGATAATGAATGTAACAAGAAAATATCAAACTAGATATGTCGGCTTAGTTACCCCTAATGCGCTAAGAGCCGTGAACATGTCTGTCTCCATGTGTAACGTTAGCTGGCTAACTTACCCAGCTAGCTACTTAGACTATACAAAATGGAAGCGTTCGTTTTCAAGCATGCGGAAACTGCTAATTTTTATTCTAAAAAAAATAATTCTACTTAAAAGTATATTCGGTCGTAGTTCAAGTTATTTTGCTTCTATATCAACTTGTTTGTATCTATTTTAGCTTTTGTTTTTAACTGCACATCGACCGTGTGAAATAGTCTAATTCGTCAGTATTTCGATATTTATTAAAACTAAATATCAGTGTCAGTATTGGTGGAAGAAATAGCTGACGCCTGAAGTTTGACCGACTCGAAGCAGCGGTTTGTTTATAAGTTTCTTTGGTTTTCCGGAAGTTTTCGCCAGCTTGCTAGTTATTTGTGCATTCGGCCTACTCGTGGAGTGTTTCGGAATCCATGTTGGGATTTGTCTCACTCCATTCTTTTTCATTTTAGCTGGCGAACGATAACGCTTCAGTTTTTTTTTCTCCTTTCACTTTTCCCCCTCTCTCACACCTTCCCCCACAGCTCCAACCTTCACTTATAACCGGATACCAGCTCGTATAACAAAAGTTTCCGTGAAATATTAGTGTGGAGTTATCTAGCACATTGACATTTCTGAATAACTTTGTTAAAAGCTGGCCAGCGCAAACGCTTCGAGTGTGGCTTCGCGAGTTTTTAGCCTGGGAGTTTCAATAGAGGGAAGTGGCTACTGTGACTGCAGTGCAAATGCTGCTGGTTTAGACATTTACCATTGCCTTCTCTTGCCATAATACGTCTAACCATCGATTTGACTACTTTGAAGAATGATCTTGCAAATCCCTATTCCCACAGTTTTGTATGCAAATAAGGCCTTGGCGTTCTCTGGAAACAAAAACGTTAGCTAGGCTAGCCAGTTAGCTGAATGTTCCAATGGTATTTCCACCCTTCGCTATGACCCACTTCCACATACAACTCGTTTCAGGTTACTGTCTCGAACAAGTTTTTTTTTTCTTTCTTTCTGGTAATAAAATTATGCGCTTATTTTGCACCGTAGGTTTGAATATCTGTACATAGTAGTAAAACAAGCAGAAACTGCTCCTATATTTTCAGTTCCATGAAAATTACTATCATTCTATGTCACGAAGTTATGAACAAAACAACATTAGTATAGCAATCGGGGAATCTGCTTTTGGCATATCAAGTTTTATTTGTGAATGTGTTGGTTTAAAATGATTTTACTCGTGTATTAACGTTAATGAATTGGTCCCTTTATTAATAATCCAAACCTTTTTTTTTTTTAAAATGCTGCATCTGCCCAGGCAGACTAGAGTTTCAGTGTCTGAGTTGAATGCCCTTGGTCTTTGGGAAATCATTTGCAAAAACATTAAATTTTTAACCTGTAATATAAATTGTTGGAGTTTGACAAAGTAGCCTATGGCTAAAACACAATGTGTTAAATATTAGTGTGATATATGAAATATAGTATCATGTGGTCACACACGTTTTATTTATGTTTTCAGATACCTGATTAGCCCATCTTGGACATATGAAATGGGCATACACTTTTGTAGGCATGTTTGTGGTTTTATTTAATTGTCTATAATTCGGTTTTTTTTTCTTGTTCATGGGACTTTTTACTGACCATGAGGGAGAAAATGTTCTTTTTGTGCATTGCGGAACTTGTGACAGTTCCAGGATGGACAAAGGAATATTTAAAAATCTCTTGCTGCTGCTGTTGCATTTTCAGACAGTTTTTCTTGTGAGGATAAGGTAACCCATCCTAAACAGGCTGCACGACAATTTAAGTTGCGTTCACAAAGTGGTGTGAACAGAAAATGTTCATGTTGTGTCAGGTTTAATTTACACTAGTGTGTATGAGCATGTTGTGCACATCAATTCTGAGAACTATACCATCCACGTCAGTGTACCTGACAGAAATTGGGATGGTGTGCTTGGTCTAAATGAAGTTTTATCGCTTAAATGAATTATGTTATTTGGTTGTTTTTGCTTGCAGCACAGGTGTGTGAATTGGATAAATGGGTCTTGTGATCCTTTGCCTTAAGTGGAGAGACCCCCCCCCCCCTTGTAGGGAGGACAAGGGATTGAACAGCCCTTGAGAATTGTGTATTCAGGTTACGGCAAGCCGCAGGTCGCCTTTTGACGATTTTTACGCGGCCGTTTCGACAGAGCAGGCGATAAAGCCCACCAGGCTTGGGGACAACTGGAGATCGTTAATGGCTGGGGGGGGGGGGGGGTGAGACGTTCGCAGGTTTTGTATTTATGTTTCCTTGGATGCGCCAAAGTCTCGTTAGTCTTCCCCCGTGACCGTGCGTGCGGTGGTCAGAGACGCCGGCGTTGGGTTTGGGGCGAGGTCCTGAGCCGGGGGCGAGTCTGATCCGACGCGGGTTCCGGTGCGCGCGTCTGCGCTCCAGCGTCTGCGTCTGCGTCCGCGAGGCGTGCCGTTTGTCTGCGCTGTAAACTCCTCTCGCCTCATTCCATTCATACCAGCGCTCGTCTGAATCTTCAGGTTCCGCCGTAATTGCCTCTTCAAAGCCCTTTTAGTGTTTCGCTGAGTGTGAACAGTTGGCTTAGTTCGGTACTAGACCTGTCGAGGTTGTCGTTTACTTTTTTAATTTATCGTAAAACGACGGGCAGTTTTTCAGTTTTGAAAGACTTGATCGCTGGCAGATCTAGGACTTCTATCATTGGCGCAACTCCTTATTAATGTAACATTGGCACCGGTACCCTCAGTCGTTTGCAAGTTGGTATCAAACATCAAAGCCTCTGAGAAATTAAGAGAATCGTCCTTTTTGTCCATCACCTCCTATTCATCCAACGACCTTCAGGCCAGAAGCAGTCGTGCTTTAAGTACTTTTCTGAACTTCACATTAAAAAAAAAAAGGGAAAATCCAAAGGTTGTGCAATGAGCACAGAAAATCTTAAGCTTGCGTTTCTGACAGCACAAGGACTTTTAAGTGACACAGGGGGGTCACTCCGTAATAGACGGGTTCTGGTTCTCATCAGAGTCCTGTCTGTGATTTGAACCCTTGACCCCGTGCGGGCACTCCCCCAGAGGCCTGACCCCTGCTCCACACAAGCCGCCCTTTCTCCCGAGTCCGCATACGGTCCCTTCTCTAAAGGAGCACTTTTATAGCGGAGTGTGTTACGCTTTGGCTTCCGTCTCTGCGTACAGGGCTACTTTTGGGCAGATTTCAGGCCCCTGTGTATTCTGTCCAAGGTTTTTTAAAAAATTTTTTTCCTTCTCTCACGTAGTACGCATGTGCCTGGGAGATTTGAAATGGATTACCTGATGGGGACCTGATCTCATTCCGCTCTTTAATCGCCGAAATTGAGCGCTCATCCTCTTACCCGTCCCCGTTTTCATTTCGCTCCGCTTTCCCGGTTTTCCCTGCTCCCGGTTCGCGGCGGACGGAAAAAAGAACGTTCCGGGGCGCGGTCTGTTCTCGGGGCGCTCGTTTGGTCTGCACCGTGCGCGGGGAAAACCGCGGTCCAGCCGCCGGCGCGGGGGGGTGTGAGGCGGCCTCGGCGGCGCTGACTCATCGGCCGAAAGTTTCCTCGGACACCCACGCGGAGTTAAGCGCTTAGGCTAGCGCTTAGCGTTAGCGCGCCGGGCGCTAGCTGTAGGAGCCGTAGGCTTCTGAGCGAGCGCCGATAACAGGCGCTTTGATTGCTCTTATCAGTTCGCGGCTGCGTGTGTGGCGGGCCTGGCGGAGGTTCAGGGGGTGTCGATGATGAGATCGGCGCTGCTCGCTGTCGGCGGAGGTCCCTGGGTGTGCGGGCTTTTGTGGGATTGCGTTGGGCTGATAATGTGCGGCTGGGCCGTCGATACGGCTGATGGGGCCGTGGGGTTTCAGTGCAAGCGCCGCTCCGGTGTGGTCTTGAGGTGGGAAGCCATTTGCTGTGTGGCTTCCTGGGGACGTGCTTCCAGGGTCATTCAGACCTCACTTTGCATTCCCTGCGCGGTGCCTGTGAAAAATGCTGAGGTTGTGTGTGTGTGTGTGTGTGTGTATATTTTGTGTGTTTCTTTTTTGAGGGGTGTTGGTGGATGGTCTGACATAAGGTGAGGTGTATTGACTGTTTAGGCTTGCTGAAAAGAAAGAGAAAGTTCTCCTCTCTTTCTTTTCCCTGGTCAGCTGGATTTGTCATAGACTAGATAAGATTATCTTATCTGCTGAGCTTTTACAACAGTGCAGACTTCCACAAACGTATTCCTTTCTCCCCCTAATTGTGGTTTTATAGCCCGTATCACAGTTCCAGTGTTAATTATTATAAAGCGAGTGGTGTTGTTTTTTGTGGTTTTGTTTCCCTATTACTCTGTGCTTTCCGTGTGCCGCTCATTCCTGGAAAACGTCTTGGCAGAAATGTCACCCAGGACGTTGCTTCAAAGATCAATTAAGGAGCCTCTATGACCTGGCACGCCACCTCTTAAGCAGCCATAAGGTTTGCAGGGTTTTATGAGAGCTGCTGGTGTGTTTTCAGGAAGAAAGGGCCAGGCCAAATGTACTGATTCATCGATGACTTCCACGTTAGATAAGGACGTGGATGTTGCTTCTTTCGGCTGCAAGCAGCTGCTCAGCCCAGAGCTCTTGACTTTTCATTTCTTCAGTAATCTTTAAAGTGTCCGCGTAAGCCAAGCGACCCGCGCTGCCATTTGACATCGTCGTGGATAACTCCTGGCCCTGAAACGCTGTGCTCTGTTGTGATTGGCCAACTTTGTGTTTGTCTGTCCTACTAACGCTGCATAGACCCGCCGCTGCTATTGGACTTTAGCTGGGCGGGCGGTCGGAGGCAGTAGCCTAGATGTTGCCAAAGTCTCAGCCAGATGTTTCTCTGAGCAAATTAATTTCACCCAGCATCCCTCGCCGTACATGAAGGTCGTGTCGGGTGCAAGTTTAGTGCTTTGTGTTTATTACCGTCCGCTGCTCATAGCCCGATGATGCTGTGGAAATTAGGCCTGTGCATTTCATTCCAGCCTGTTTGATCTATCGCCCTGAATAATCAATACCCATCCCCCCCCCCTCGCCCTCTTCCCCAAGGGCTACACCAAACTCCAGTTGTGTGTAAATAATGACTCCCTGCAAAGCGATCTGTGTTTTACTCGCATGCACAGCCACGAACGTGAATATTATCAATGAACCCTGCTGGTTTCTGCAGTGCTTTTTGGCTGTTACCTCATGAATATCAACGAGGGAGAATACAAATCGGTTAATTTTGTTCGTTAATTAACGAACATCCGATTACTGTTCCGCGCGGGTCTATTTGTGGTCTCGTAGACGGACATCCATTCAAACGTTCCCTTCCTGTTAGTTGTTGACAGTGTGTTCAAAATTTGTGTAAACGGGCGATTGTTTTACCAGTACAGAACATGTATGCTCAGAATACACACACACACACACACACACACACACACGCACACACGCGCACACACGCACACACACTCACACACACACACACACACACACACACACACACACACACACACAGACACACACACACACACACACACACACACACACACACACACACACACACTCACACACACACACACACACACACACACGCACACGCACGCACGCACACGCACACAGGCAGGCACACACACACACACACACACACACACACACACACACACACACACAACTGCGTTTTATTGGAGAAATCAGACCTCCCACATTCCAGCTGAGCTCCATAATGGCGGCCGTCTGCGCCGCATTCCAGAGACAAGCTACGCGTACGTAGCGGCCCCGGCCCTAATTATGACTCTTGACGAGGGGGAGCGCTGGTGGGATTAGGGCCGTTTTGGAGCGGGGCGGGGGCGGGGGCGGGGGGCGGACGCGGGAGCAGTCGCTCTTTCGAGGAGCGGGCTAAGGTTTTATCCCCGGGGGGCCTCCGGACGGCTTCGCTTTCGTCGCGTCGGCCCGCTCGCCCTCCCGAGCTAAATCGGGATAGCGTTGCGCCGGGCTAACGCTAACGGGCCCACGTCGCCGGCCGGCTCGGCGTAGCGTTAGCGTTAGCGACCGGGAGCGCTTGCGTCGCGCCATTGTGTCAGCGATAATGAAACGATTGTGGCTTTCCTCTCCCCGTAGTGAAGTGGCTATTGTAAACAGCGGCGGGCGGGAGGGGGGCTGCCAGGGCCGGGGGTGTGTGGATGTCGTCAGCGAGCCCGCGGCCGCCCCCCCCCCCCCCCCCCCCCGGCTGGGGCTGCCGGGGCTCTGCGGGGCCCTCGCTGGGCGCCCGGAGGAAAATGGAAGCGAAGACGGAGAGTTTGTGCGTGGCTGTGTTTCCCATGCTGTTCTCCAGGAGTTTAAACCCCCCCCCCCCTCGCCCCCACCGCCAGGCCCAGCCTGTCCTCCCTGATAGACCCCAGTGAAATCATACCTCATTTTTAAAATGTGCATTTTTGAATCCTGATACCACTACGGTCGCTGGTGTCAGCTAGGTCTGGAGGGCGGTCCTGCTTGTATTGATTGTCATGTGTTGTCTCTTGCCCACATTAGCTATATGGCCTTACTGTAACTCCCTCTGGATAAAGGTTCAGCCCTTTAAGGTGTAAGATCACAAATGCGTGATCAGAATGTTCTCAACTGAACATTCTGATGGTGATGTCACAGTCACTGCTGGTAACTGAAAGCAGTGGAGTTCTAGAACACGGGTTTGGGATTTTTAAGAAACATTCCAGATGACTCTGCTCTTCAAAAGGCTGTAGCGGAGCTGATTCACAGCGCAGTGACAGAAAGCAGAAGCGTTAGGCAGGGAGACGGGGCCGCCATCGCCGCAGCCTCAGAGCTGAGGTCGCGTGGGTCTGCGGCGGGGAGGTGAGGGTGACCTGCGCTGACTCTCCTGCTCCGGCTCCGCCGCCCCGCCCCGGTCTCGCCCGCGTCTCGCGCCTCCCACGGCCGGCGGCGGCGCTCCCCGCGCATCAGATGGCGGGTGGGAAGATGTCCCGGGATCCGGTTATGGCGTCGGAATTCTCCCGAGAAGGCAGGGGTCGCGACCCCGAGCGCGCCGCCGCGGCGTAGCATCCGTTCAGACGGCCTGTCGCTCCTCTCAGCGAAAACGCTGCTCTCGACACCCAGCCACATTACTTTATTTTTATTTTTTTAGTTGGATAGTGTAAAAAAAAAAACGAGTTTTTGTTTATTTGAAGGCTGGATTGAACCTTGGAGGAGGGGGCAGGGCGCCCCCTAGCTGTGAGTGGCGCCCACTGCCTCCGCGCCCGCAGAGCTGTGGACTCGGTGTGGTCTCGGCCCCCCCCGGAACTCCCACTATGCGGCTTACTCAAGCCCCTCGCCCCCCCCCCTCTGTAGGTGTGAAAACTGCAGCTCCCACAGACGGGAGTAGGCACACGCTCTGTTCGTAATGAGCGGGAGGGAGGGAGGGAGGGAGGGGGGCGGGAGAGGGGAGCGCCAGTCAGACACACACAGGGGGTTTGTTTCTTGGGAAAACTTTACCCCCGTGCTTCCTCCACCCCTCCACTCCTCCTCCCCGTACCCCACTGAGCTGGCCTTCCCTCCTTCTCTCTCTCCGTCCCTCCATTTGCTCGTTCACACTTTCAGCCTCCTCTCTGTTTCTCCTCTGTGTCCCGGGGCAGAGTGGAACTTTGTGTCAGACTCCTTTCTTAAGGTGGACCGGTGGAGTTGGTGGGGGCCGGGCTGGGGGTGGGGCTTGTTGAAGCCGAGTGGAATAAGTGGATAATTATGGGGAGAAGGAGGGGCTTGTGCATACTTGCATGCAGGGGACACACTTTGAACTTTTGTCGTTTTAATAACAAATATTTTATAACAGTAGGGTGCTGGTTGTGCCATATGTGGATTGGGTGATAGTGTGTGATTGCGAGTGTGTGTGTGTGTGTGTGTGAGGGAGAGGGAGAGGGCTTGTCCACATTGTGCTTTGGGTCTCTGGTTTATGTCCCGTCTGTGGTTTCGGGCGGACCGTGCCGCTCAGGGCAGCAGACGCTCCTCCGGCGCTCGTCCCGGACTGCAGAGAGCGCGCGGGACAGGCGCTCGCACCCGCCACCTCGGCCTCGGAGCCCGGAATGTTCCTGCGCACCCGCCAGGTGCTCCGTCCGCTCCTCCCCTCCCCCCCTCCTCCAGGATGGCGCAAGGCCTCCACTCACAGCTTCTGTGACTGCAGATCAGGACTGGGGGGGTCAGCAGGGGTTTCAATTGAGTCAATTCCGGAAATGAACTGAAATTCACTTAATGGACTGGTAATGTCCGCGGGGATTTGCCTATTAATGAATTGAATTCCAGCTTATTTCCTGAATTAAAATGAAATTGACCCCAATCCCGTTTGACCTTTCAGTCAGTACTTGTTGTAAAATGGGGGGTTTTAGGTCTAGGTTAAATACCGCATCCCACAATAGACTGAGGCACACTACGCTGGGCACCGAAGTGTTCAGACACGGCACGTGTGCTATTTGGAGCAGCAAGGTGTTGGGTGGGTAATGTAGTTTTTTTCGATACCATAACACACGGGGGATAAACAGGGTGTTGATGAGTAGTGTAATGATCTGATACGGTGAAACGCGGGGGTGTTATGTTGCGGAAGCGAGGTGTTGATGGGTAGTGTAGTTTTTCAGGCGTGGTGAAGCGCGGGAGACGGTGCCGTGCGGAGCTGCGTGTACGGCTTTCAGCGGCCGTGTCCGCTCAGCGCTGGTGTGTAACCTAATAGGGTGTGTGTGCAGCGTCCTCTCTGTGGCAGCGCTCGCTCCGCTCCGGTCCGCGCCGGGCCACGGTCGAGGAAGCCGTTCCGCCGGCAGGCTGAGCTCCTCTCTCTCTCTCTCTGTGTCTCTCTCTCTCTCTCTCTCTCTCTCTCTCTCTCTCTCTCTCTCTCTCGGTAAATTTAGCAGCTCGTGATTGGCTTACGGGGGCTGTGTAACGGCCCGATTTGGCAACGGCCCGACGCCGCTGCTCTCCAAACGCAAATCCGGGAGTTGCCCTGGAAGAGCGGGGGACCGCTCTGAGCGCCTGCCGTTGCCACGGCGCAGACTCGCCGAAAGTCTTGACGGGGTTTTAATACGCAGGCCTTATCTCTCGCAAGTTAAGCTGTTCCCCAAAACTCTTGAGTTGACAAAATTTTAACCAGGAAAATATTGGCATCGGTATTTAAAAAAAATGAATAAGGCTTTTTTAGCGTTAGCGTTAGCGATCGCGTTTTCGCTGTGCCGTTTCACAGTGGAGCTCCGGTGGCGCTGCGCTTTGGGTTTTTTTCGCGAAGCCGAGGCTTTCCAGCGCGTCGCCGGAACGTTCCGTGCAGTTGCAGTCTCTACAGGGGTGTGGGGAGGCGCACGAAACCCCCGGCAAGCGGCGGTTGGTAAACACAGAGCCGTGTTGATCTTTCGCAAACGGTCGCCGCACGCTGAAACACAGCGACGTGCGGGAACTCGACGTCGGAGAAGCGTGCGAGTTGCCGCACACCAAAAAAAGAACGCTGGCGTAACTCTGGGACGCTGTAGACGTCCTCGCTTGCGTAGCGTGAATCCTCGTGGCGAACGCGACCTGGCTTTTCCATCGTTTCTTGGCCCCGTCGAAGCGAACGTTGGAACGTGGACGTGATTTATTTCGTCTGCAGTCTGCGAATCGTCGTCGGTTCGGGGCCTGGATGGGCGACGTCATCCGGAAACGAAATGGCAGCTGCCCAGCCTGCTAGAAACGGCCCAGAAAGCCGTGCCAATTTAGTTTTTGTTTGTTGAAACCGGAAAACAACATTAGCCCGAAAAACCTGATTTTGTTGCTTCGCTGTACGTCCGCAGCAGTGCACGTGCAATCTCACCGAAAAGTTGCGGGGTTTTTGTTTTTTTGCAGAATTAAGTTTTTATTTTGTATCCGATTTGAAAGCAAGAGCCTAATATGCAAAGAGAACTTTTTGCCTGAGAGACGCGTGGATCGTTTTTTTCTCTCTCTCTCTCTCTCTCTCTCTCTCTCTCTCTCTCTCTCTCTCGAGGTTTCTGTTTTTGTTTTGGCAGGAGGAGGCCTAACGGCCGACGGGAGTTTCGCGTGTGTTTATTTTGAGCGTCTCCTTTTCTCGTCCGTCTTTTTCGAGCTGGCATCTGTGATCTCGTGCGTCTTTTTTATTTTTATTTATTTATTTTTTTTTCAGTCGGCATGAGCGAACCGGGGCAAATATAGCGCTGGTTCCGCTCGAGCCGCAGACGCCGTCCAGCGGTGTCTGCTGGGCTGCGGTCGCCGCGGCGACGGGAGGAGCGCCGCTCATGCGCCGCTCCCCGCGCCGGGGGCCAGCGCCGCCGCTGTTGTGGGACCCGTAGCCCGTCGTTTTTTAAGTTTTTTTTCTTTTTTAATGCTGAGGGGGAGGGGGCCAGAAACACGGGGAGAGAACGCTGCCGCGGGTCGTCCCGACAAGCAGGCCTGGTTCCCGGTGGGGCCCCCGCTTTGAGAAGGGCCCGTCTGTAACCCCCTCAATGGCCCTTTATAAAGCTCAGTGCGCTGGAATATTTTTATTTTTTTGGGTCTATTTTTATCTGGGAGTTTTAGGGGTGAGTTTCGGGGGGCGGGGTGGTGGTGGTGGTGGTGGTGATGTCACAGGTCCGGTACAATGTGAGTGGATGAGGAGTCACTCCAGACTGCCTGCATGCCCGCTAGTGACCCAGAGAGAGGGAACCGCGGGGGTGTGTGTGTGTGTGCGCGCGCGCGTGTGTGTGGTCGTCTGTCGTGAATTCAAATTCCTTCTGGCGCCACCTTAAACTTTCTCTCTTGCGCACTCTCTCTCTCTCTCTCTTTCTCTCTCTCTCCCTTTCTCGCTCTCTTTCCCTGTTTCCCTCTCTCCCCTCCCCCACTCCTCCCCCTCCACCCCCCTCCTCCCTGAGTCAGGAATGTGAGATCACGTTTGAAGGCTCTTTGTTTAGACCTGTCCTCTCGCTGCGTCCGTGTTCCTTTTGAACTTTGAGCCAATTTGTTCGAGCCGGTTTCTGTGCGATTCCTGGCCGACCAGGACAGGAGGAAGGAGGAAGGCCCCCGTGAGAGTTAGCGTGTGAGTTAGCGTGTGAGTTTGCACGTGTTTGTGTGTGCGTGTGTGTGTGTGTGTGTGTGCGTGTGTGTGTGTGTGTGTGTGCGTGTGCGTGTGTGCGTGCGTGTGTGTGCGTGTGTGTGTGTGTGTGTGTGCGCTCAGTGTGTGTGCGTGACTCGTCAGCTGTGTGTGAGGTGTGTGTCGAGGAAAAGATAGTACCCCCCCCCCTCTGTGTATAAAAACAACCCCTCAGCACCCTGGGTCTGAACATGCCCCCAGCCCCACCCCCAACCCTGACCTCAGCCAATGAGCATTTCCCACAAAACCAGGGTGGGTTCAGCCTCCAAAACACTTGTCACGCAGGCACTCTGTAGTCAAAGTGCTCTTCGGTCAGGTAAAACCTGTATCCCGTACTCATCCTCAGCAGCTGAAGCTGTCCGCCGTGCAGCGAGCGCCAAGCGGGCCTCGTCGTCCGCGGTGGAAACGTAAAGCTGCTGACTGGCTGCGCGTGAGCGGTACTTACCCTGGATTACTGCGCAGCTCCTCAGCGGTGACCTCAGGGGGGACGGACGCGCGGCGGCCAATCGCGCGCGAGCGTTTCCCCGCTCGGGCCGCCCGTCGACGCCCCGCTCGCGGCCGTCCTCTCCGACGTCGCGAGGAAGCGGGTGCAGTAATTAAAGGCTCGCCTCTGACTGGAGCGGGCCCCGCGTGAGGGAGAGTCGAGGTGAGGTCAGCGTGGCCCTGGCTTTGTGTCGGGGCGGTTCGTTATAGAGTCGCCCTGCGCTTCCGCACCACACCCGCGCACCGCACGTTGTTTCGTGGCGGGTCGGTCTGAGACCTGCCCAGCGATTCTGGCCCGGCCCGGGTGAAAGGGGGTGACGACGAGGCCGGGAGCGGAGGGGTGCCCCGGGGGGCGGTCCTGGCGTGCACCGGCGTCGCTCTCTCAGCTGTGCGGGGTGGGGGGGGGTCTGTCTTACTGAACAGGGTCGGACCACAACCGCGTCTTTATCAGGACACCCAGTTTCTCTGAGCACGAGTTCCCCACGTTTACATCTGGCCTTGCCCTTATTTCGCACGTGGATAGCTGCAGTGCTGACATCACTGCGTGTGCGTGCGTGTGCATGTGTCTGTGGTGAGGTTAAGTGTAAGGGTGTGAAAGCCTTTCAGGGACAAAACCTTTTTAACATTGATTCAGCCCCCCCCCCACCCCCCCACACCCCCCCAGCGGGGATACAATACCCTCATCCATTATCCCCCCCCCCTCCTCTCACTCATTCCAGCCACTCAAATAACTCAGCACACTTTCTTTGTGTGGCAGTCAGCCTGGCCCACTGCCCTAGTCTCCGCTGTCCCCACAACGCCAGTTAAAGCGGACGTGTGTGTACATGCACACTGCCATTCTTTGGTTCAAGATCTCTCCAAAATAATTAAAGAATAAAAAAATTAAAAAAAGGTGTGCGTATGTATGTGTGTGTGTAGACACACAAACACACACACATGTATCACACACTGAAAGGTACAAATGCAGTTGTGGGACGGCCTGCAACTCCCAAAAGAACAGGATACGCTACTTGTGTGATTTCAGTTATTAGGCAGGGCTCCTGAAAATCAATTTGTGCTCACTGGACAAATAATTTAGGAGCTCTTCTGCTAATTGGGACGCGTTAGTGCGCTCCTCAGTTCGGAAGCGCACGTGCTCCTCCGTTAAAAAAATAAAAAATAAATTAAATGCGTTGAGCCCTGTTAGCCTAGCCTTGTCATTGCGCAGAGCAGTGCTTACGCATTTCATTACAGAGTGTCTTCCTCAGGGCGCTGTGATCCGGTCGGCTTTCAGCCGTACAGTACAGACCTGGCGGCTCTGGATAAACAGACGAGTAAACGCGGGATGGCGGCCGCCTGTCGTCGGGGGGGGAGATCCGCAGTCGTTGATTTGAAATCTCGCGGGACCCGGGTCGCGAACGGCGGCCCTCGGGTCGGTCACCTCACGGCGGCGTCTTTTTTTTATAAAGCTCGAAGGACGAGTTGGTGTGGCGCGGGCCTACAAGAAGCGTCCACTCGAACTACGTTTCCCATGAGCTCGAAGGACGAGTTGGTGTGGCGTGGGCCTACAAGAAGCGTCCGCTCGAACTACGTTTCCCATGAGCTCGAAGGACGAGTCGGTGTGGCGTGGGCCTACAAGAAGCGTCCGCTCGAACTACGTTTCCCATGAGCGCCTCCAGCCTCAGAGAGTCGGGCCGCTCCGCAGTCGGTGAATAATGCATAGATCGTTGAAAAGGTATTTATAGGAAAGGGCAGCGATTAAAGTTTAATGTTCGCGGGGAGTGTTCGCTGTCTATCTGCGGGCTGCGGCTTGGCCCGGGCGAGCGGTCGCCGTCTGCCCGTTTCCTGGTACTCCGCCCGACCGTTTTTGCTGAAGTTAGCGCGCCGCGCGATCCGTTACCCCCGGGGCTGTCTGAGTGTGTTTGCGCATCGCAAACAGTCTGCTGTCCGTGTGACTGTCGTCGGAAGAGCGGTTGAAGCTGGTCCTTCCCTGGAATGCTGTGCTCCGCAGTCTGGACAGGACTCCCCCCACCCCCCCCCCTCCTCCCCCCCCCCCCCCCCCCCCCCAGTCCTCTCCAATCAGCAGCACTGACACTCTTGACTCTGATAACCTATGAGGACACTGCGGGATAAATGGGGAAGACAGTAATCCTTTCTTCATTTTCCCGTGCGGGGCTTACTTGTACTGTGAATGGTCGCATTTAGCTATATGAGCCTCGGGCGTAACTACAAACCTAAAGCCTTTCTGGGGGGGCGTAACATACAAACAGTTTTTAATCCTGCTGTCATAAAGATCTCTCCCTGACATGGGTCTTCTTAAGCCGCACTGTGTGTCTCTGAAGTGCAAGGGAACTCGCAGCCCATGGCAATCCGTACTGATTTTGCATTTGCGCACACGGGCGACTTGGGGTAAATCTGTTTACACCTTTTCAGTCGTATTCAGGGTCCGGAGACGGTGGCAGATTTCATAGGCATCTCTCTGTCATTGTTGTCCTCCTTGTGTTTCTGTGTGTCATGCGTCTCTCTCTCTCTCTCTCTCTCTCTCTCTCTCTCGCTTCTCCCAACTGCTCTGCCTCATGTTGTTGTTGTTCCCCCCCACCCAGCCCCCCCTGAGAACAACTGACATCAGCAATAAGCTGCTTGTACAATCCGCTAAAGCGCTGGAGCTGTAATTGTTTTAAACGGACCGGTTTTAGCCTGAGACTTGCGCTCGGCGATTATGCAACACACACATGCGTGCGCACACGCACGCTTGCATGCACACACACTTACACACACACACACACACACACCGCAGCACTGACGTGATGATTTCATCAGCCAGTTCCATCACAGGGCCATCTCAACAAGAGCTTCAGAACTGAGCTGGGCCACCCCTCTCTCCCCCCATCTACCCCTCCCTGTTTTTCCTCCCTGTTCGTCTCTCTTTCTCCCTCTCTTTCTCTGGTGCTTCCTCGCTCTGGTTTTGCTGTTCTTGTGCTTTCTGTCCCAGTGGCCGGCAGCAGGGCTTGTCCGGGATGCACAGGAGTTAGAGCAGGGCATGCACAGGAGGTAAAGCAGGGCATGCACAGGATTAGAGCAGGGGATGCACAGGAGTTAGAGCAGGGGATGCACAGGAGTTAGAGCAGGGCATGCACAGGAGTTAGAGAAGGGGATGCACAGGAGTTAGAGCAGGGGGTGCACAGGAGTTAGAGCAGGGGATGCACAGGAGTTAGAGAAGGGGATGCACAGGAGTTAGAGCAGGGGGTGCACAGGAGGTAAAGCAGGGGATGTACAGGAGTTAGAGCAGGGCATTTACAGGAGGTAAAGCAGGGGATGCACAGGAATTAGAACAGGGCATGCACAGGAGTTAGAGCAGGGCATGCACAGGAGTTAGAGCAGGGGATGCACAGGAGTTAGAGCAGGGGATGCACAGGAGGTAAAGCAGGGGATGTACAGGAGTTAGAGCAGGGCATTTACAGGAGGTAAAGCAGGGCATGCACAGGAATTAGAACAGGGGATGCACAGGAGTTAGAGCAGGGGATGCACAGGAGTTACAGCAGGGGATGCACAGGAGGTAAAGCAGGGGATGCACAGGAGGTAAAGCAGGGGATGCTCAGGAGATAGAGCAGGGGATGCACAGGAGGTAAAGCAGGGGATGCACAGGAGTTAGAACAGGGGATGCACAGGAGGTAAAGCA
The DNA here is from genome assembly GCF_013347855.1 of Anguilla anguilla. Classification (NCBI taxonomy): domain Eukaryota; kingdom Metazoa; phylum Chordata; class Actinopteri; order Anguilliformes; family Anguillidae; genus Anguilla; species Anguilla anguilla. The sequence continues at coordinate 72,862,417 of NC_049201.1, forward strand.
GGGGATGCACAGGAGGTAAAGCAGGGGATGCTCAGGAGATAGAGCAGGGGATGCACAGGAGGTAAAGCAGGGCATGCACAGGAGTTAGAGCAGGGGATGCACAGGAGGTAGAGCAGGGGATGCACAGGAGTTAGAGCAGGGGATGCACAGGAGTTAGAGCATTGGATGCACAGGAGGT